>NC_041391.1:1123810-1142252 GCF_002162155.2 Triticum dicoccoides | reverse complement strand
CCAGCGGCGCGGTTACGGGCGCACCCGTGCGGGGCCGAGCCCGACCGGGAAGGCGAGGCGAGGCCACCGGGGAGCGGCGGCACTTGGCCAGCGTGGGCGACAGCCAGCGAGAGCGACGACCAACGGGGGTGGACCCGGGCGATGCCGCATGGGAGGGAGCGGAACGGCGGACGGCGGCGGCCACCGCAGGCAGTGTGCGGCCATGGGGAGCAGGGGGCCGGCCGGCGCGCCGGCGTGGAGGAGGGCGCGGTCACCGTGGCGCTGGTTGTGGCGACCGCGAGCGAGGTGCCAGTGCGGGCTGCAGTGGCGGAGGCCGAGTGCGACCTGGAGCGGGTGGGCACAGCGTCGGGCGCAGCGGACGGTGTTCGACAGGGGGAGAGGGGCGGTCGCGGTCCTCACCACGGTTGTAGGGAACATGGTAGTGGGACGCGAGGAGGAGGGCGGAGATGACGCGGCGCAGGGGATGCAGTCCGGCGGGGAAGAGCCCCCGATCCAGCTCGGGTCGAGGGGGGCGGGCGCTGTGCGGGAGGAGTCGGGGAGGCAGGCGGTGGCGGGGTAGCGCCGGGGCGACGGGATCGGGGCATCGACGTCGGCGGTTTGTTCCCCCTCCCGATCCAATCGGGAGAGATGGGGGAGGGAGATATTTCGGGGAGGCGTGGGGTAACAAGAGGGGGGAAGTGGGGGCGACGGGCTCTAGGGTTCGGTCGCGGGGTGGGTGTAGGTCGGGGTGGGCCAGTTCAACTGGGCCGGCAGGAGTGGCCGGCTAGGCCGGTTGGCCCCAGGGGGCCTCTCTTTTATTTATTTATTTTGTTTTATTTCATTTTAATTCATTTAGGCATTTTATAAAAATGTGTTTGCTTTATTATAATTACCCTTGTAATATCCGGCACCCACCGAACATTTTTATTTCAACTTTTGAAAACTTCTATTGTTGACATTAATTTGAGTTTGAATTTTGAAGCGGTTTCGAATTAAGCCGAGATTAACTACAGTGACAGAGGTGACGTGGCACCATTAACGTGAGATTACTGTAGCTTGATTATCCGGGCGTCATAGGGAGGGAAGTTTCCCCAGCAGAACAGCTCTGCTGAAGCCATAGATTGGTTCTGCTCAAGTTCTGCCTCGAGACGGCGGCGCTTCATCCCGAAAGCACTCTCTTAATTTTATCTAGGTAAAAACTCTTCATATAGCAGAAGATGGGCACCGGAGGCCTGCCAGGTGGGTCAAAAGCCGTAGGAGCTTTCCCTGGGGGGTAGGGCGCCCCCCAGGCTTGTGGCTGCCTGGTGGGTTCCCCTCTGGTATTTCTTCGCCCAATAATTTTAATATATTCCAAAATAATTTCTCATAAGTTTTTAGGACTTTTGGAGGTGTGCAGAATAGGTCTCTCATATTTGCTCCTTTTCAGGTCCAGAATTCCAGCTGCCAGTTTCTCCCTCTTCATGTTAACCTTGTAAAATAAGATATAAAAGGCATAAGTATTGTACCATAATGTGTAATAACAGCCCATAATGCAATAAATATCAATATAAAAGCATGATGCAAAATGGACGTATCAGCCTGCATCTAGAGTATTAAGTTCATCAAGAACAGAGTAACGCATTAAGTAAGATGACATGATGTAGAGGGATAAACTCAAGCAATATGATATAAACCTCTTCTTTTTATCCTTGGTCGGAACAATACAATACGTGCCTCGCTACCCCTACTTTGTCACTGTGTGAGAACACCACAAGATTGAACCCAAAACTAAGCACTTCTCCCATTGGAAGAATTACCGATCTAGTTGGCCAAACCAAACCCAAAACTCGAAGAGACTTACAAAGATATGAAATCATGCATATAAGAATTGAGAGAAGATTCAAATAATATCCATAGATAATCTGATCATAAATCCACAATTCTTCGGATCTCAACAAACACACCGCAAAATAGTATTACATCTGATAGATCTCCATGAAGATAATGGAGAACTTTGTATTGAAGAACAAGGGGAGAGAGAAGACCTCATATAGCTACTAGCTATAAACCCGTAGGTCTGAAGTGAACTATTCACGCATCATTGGAAGGGCAATGGTGTTGATGTAGAGGCCCTCCGTGATTGGTTCCCCCTGTGGCAGATCACAGGAAAAGGCCCCAAGATAGGACCTCATTGGAACAGAGCCTTGCGGTGGTGAAAAAGTATTGTCGTGGCTCTTTTTTAAGTTCAGGGGAATATTAGAGAATATATAGGACAAAGAGTTAGGTCGGGGGACTCCTGAGGGGCCCACAAGCCATAGGGGCGTGCCCTCGTGGCTTGTGACCTCCTCGGAACTCTTCTGGCTTGGCCCCCAAGTCCATTAGGTGTCTTCTGGTCCAAGAAAAATTATCCTAATTTTTTATTCTGTTTGGATTTCGTTTGATATTCCTTTTCTGCGATACTTAAAAGGAAGGAAAAAATAGAAACTAGCACTCGGCACTTTGTTAAAAAGTTAGTGCCAAAAATAATATGAAATAACATATTGATGCATATAAAATATCTAATCGTACGCTCCGGCCGCCTAATCTTCCGATCCGCACGGTGTCACCTAGTACAGCCCGGTCATATAGCTAATTACCGTAAATAACCTCGCATATATATCATAAAAGAATTAACTATATATATACATATGTGTGTGTGTTTGTGTGTGCATGTGCGCGCGCATGTGTTGTGCAATCAATTGGGACTACCTACCAACCACATCTACGGAATGTCCAGCGATCACCTTTGAGGCTTGACCCGTAGTCATATGGAATTTTTTATTTCACTCCAAGTTACCGCAGATTTGAATATATTTGGAACGACATGCCACGTACTGACGACACATTCCGATTTTTGATTTCACTATTCCCTTTCTTCCGAATTAAATCGACGCCCTATCCGATGGAAATATTTACTCGGTGACCTTTCTTCTCCATGAATTCTCCTAGAAACCAATACACTTCTAACCCAGCACATGCCCCGACCCAGCCCCTAACTCAGTGACATGGGGCTCCAAAGGTTTAACTCTGTGATTCCTCTTCTCTCGTCGACTCAAATCCACTAATTAGCTACCACTACTAGAGAAAAGCCTATACACAGAATCTTACAAGCAGCGCACTTTAAAATAAGGCGCTGCTGCTATGTACCAGTAGCGCGTGCCGACGAAACGCGCTACTAACATAGATGTAGCAGTAGTGCGCCTATAATAAGCCGTGCTACTGTTATAATTGCCACGACCCCGCCGCGAAGCTAATTATAGCAGCAACGCCTTAATACAAAGAGCGCTACTGCTACAGATCATCGCACTAGCCCATTCTCTCTATAACCGCTACTGCTAAGTTTACTACAAAATTTAGTCCCACCTCGCTCCGTGAACAGGGCTTTTACCACCTTAAATATGTTACTTCTCAAACTATCACCACCTCTTGGTCTTCATTGAACTCTATGTGTAGAATTTGTGGCTGCAATATGAGTCTTCGCCGGTTTCTAAACCGGTGAAGACTCATATTGACAATCCAGATTATACACAAAAGGATCATTGATGATCAATGTATTTTTTATATATATTTTTACATGTTTACACATAGGATTTGCGTGTTTTGGATGTAAGGCGCTACTGCTAGGTCCTTTAGCAGTAGCACATTTGTCTATAGCGTGTTACTGCTAAGCCATTCTATCTTCCCCAACCGGCCGCCCCTCACTCTCGTTTCTCCACTCACACTAACCCGATCTCCCCCGTCAATCCCCCCGCGCCGGTCCTCCCCCATCGGCCACCCTCGCCGCCGCCGGCTGCCGTCGCTTGATACATCTCCAACGTATCTATAATTTTTGATTGTTCCATGTTGTTTTTATCAATCTTGGATGTTTCATAATCATTTTATAGTCATTTTATATCATTTTTTGGTACTGACGTCACTACTAGGAATAGGGCTATAGATAATATGGACACTAATGGCGCACCACACATGTGGTGCGCCACTACTATATACTAATGGCGCACCATGTGTTGGTGCACCATTAGTGTCCAAATACTAATGGCGCACCACATCCACGGTGCGCCACTACAAACAATTTTTTTCATAAATAGTAATGGCGCACTATCCCCTGGTGCGCCATTACTAGTTAAACTAGTAGTGGCGCACCACACCCTCGGTGCGCCTCTACTAATTTTTTTTCAAATTTATTTCAATTTTTTTTCAAAACTAGTAATGGCGCACCTGGGGATAGTGCGCCATTACTAGTTAAACTAGTAATGGCACACCACACCCTCGGTGTGCCGTTACTAGCTTTGACCAAAAATCCACCGAATGCAACCCCTGAGGACCGCCTTTTCAGTTTTAAAAAAACTGAAAAAATTGATGGAAATGTCAAAAAAATAAAAGAAAATAAGTTTCCCATGTGATATGTGGTCTACTTGTTGGGAAAATTTACAAATATGAATTTTGACTTTATTTGCAAAATCTCTGTAGAATTTGTAAAATGGGCATAACTTTTGCATACGAACTCGGATTAAAATGTTTTTTATATGAAAAATCATCTACTCGAAAAGTTGCATCCGAATTTAACCAAGGGAACCGCGTTAAACATTTTCAAAATCCTCAAAAACAAAACAGAAAAAAAGTTACGGGGCTTTTAAGATCTAGAGGGGAAAAAACGGAAAAAAAAAATCAAACTTACTAGTGGCGCATCATTTGCTAGGTGCGCCACTAGTAACAGAAAAAAAAATTGGTTTTGAATTTTTTTTTGGAATTTTGAAATATTTTTCAAAATTTCATCATACTCATGACTATGAACAAAGTCCTAGACATCAATAAGGTTTAATAGGATTGATATGATAGATATATCAAAAAGTGCCTGTTACGTGAGGTGGTGCTGGGGTTGGATAGAACTGTGAAGTTAAGCGTGCTCGGGCTGGAGTAGTGTGAGGATGGGTGACCATCCGGGAAGTTTGACCACTTAGTGTGATTTGACTTGAGATTAAGCATATTGACCCGAGATTAAGCTATAGTGACCCGCCATTAGTATCTGGTATACTAATGGCGCACCAGGGGTGCGCCATTAGTATTAAATTCTAATGGCGTGGTGCTAGTGGCGCACCTGTAGTGCGCCATTAGTAGGCAAAACAGGTGCGCCACTAGCAGGCCTTTTCCTACCTATTGACATAGTGCCAGTTGCTGTTTTTTCCATCTTTTTAAATCACAAAAAATACTTATCAGACGGAGTCCAAATGCCATGAAACTTTACGGAGATTTTTTTTGGACCAGAAGGAAGAAGTTGGGCCCTGGTTGCATCTGGGGGGGGGGGGGTCCCGAGGAGGGGACAACCCACCAGGGCGCGCCAGGAGGCCCAGGCGTGCCCTGGTGGGTTGTGCCCACCTCGGGTGTCCCTCGGACCGCCTCTTTGCTCTATGAATACACCAATATTCCAGAAACCCTAGGGGAGTCGACGAAATATTCATCCACCCACTGCAGAGTCCAGAACCACCAGATCCAATCTAGACACCATCTCGGATGGGGTTCACCACCTCCATTGGTGCCTCTCCGATGATGCGTGTGTAGTTCTTTGTAGACCTTCTGGTCCGTAGTTGGTAGCTAGATGGATTTCTCTCTCTCGCTGAATTCTCAATACAATGGTCTCTTGGAGATCCATATAATGTAACTCTTTTTGCGGTGTGCTTGTTGGGATCTGATGAACTTTGAGTTTATGATTAGTCATATCTTTTTATATCGATGAAAGTTATTTGAGTTTCTTTGATCTCTTATATGCATGATCTCTTATAGCCTCGTATTTCTTCTTTGGTATTTGGGTTTTGTTTCGACAACTTGATCTAATTTATCTTGCAATGGGAAGAGGTGCCCGGTAGTGGGTTCGATCTTACGGGGCTTGATCCCAGTGATAGAAAGGGAACGAACAGTATGTATCATTGCTACTAGGGATAAACAGATGAGATCTATATCTGCCGCAATAGATAGACGGATCTTGTCTACATCATGTCATAGTTCTTATTGCATTACTCCGTTTTTCCATGAAGTTAATACAATAGATGCATGCTGGATAGCGGCCGATGTGTGGAGTAATAGTAGTAGATGCAGGCAGGAGTCGGTCTACTAATCGTGGACGTGATGCCTATGTATTGATCATTGCCTGGATATCGTCATAATTATTTGAGGTTCTATCAATTTACCAACATTAATTTCTTTACCCACCGTTTGCTATCTTTCTCGAGAGAAGCCACAAGTGAAACCTATGGCCCCCGGGTCTTCTTTCTCATATATTTGCTTGCAATCAACTTTTTTCTTTCTTTTATTTTCAGATCTATTAAACCAAAAATACAAAAATACCTTGCTGCATATTATTCTCCTTTATTTTATTTGGCATTCGATCTATCAATTAATTACAAAATTATCTCACGTCCGTTTGCCACTTGAGGCGTCGTACCCCGAAAGGGGTTGACAACCCCATTAACACGTTGGGTCGCGAGGATTTGTTATCTTTGTGCAGGGGTTGCTTATGTTGTTTTGCTTGGTTCTCCTACTGGTTCGATAAATTTGGTCTCATCTGAGGGAAATACATACCGCCTCTTTGCTACATCATCGCCTACCCCTTCTCCCTCTGCGCCGCTGTCACCTCCTCCTCCTCCTCCCTGAATGCTTCGCCGCACCCCTCCTCCTCCGTCCTCGCTCCACTCCTCCTTTCGCCGCCGACCGGCCCCTCCTTGCTCCGCCTTCCTCCTTCGTCCTCCTTCCTCCTCCCTCCTCCAGTCACCTCCTTCTCCCTCCTCCTTCCTCCATCCGCAACTCCTCCTCCCTGCTACATCTTCATTAAGTAGGCTAGTTCATATGAAACATTTTTATTTAGTTGATATGATTTACTTGATTTAGTAGGCTAGTTGATTTAGTTGATTTAGAACATTTTGATTTAGTTGATTTAGTAGGCTAGTTGGTTTAGTAGGATAGTTGATTTAGTAGGCTAGTTGATTTGTAACATTTTGATTTAGTTGGTATGCAACGTTTAGAAAGAGACAGGGAGAGAGAGAGATGTGATAGTTGATAGTTTTTTGTTGATATGATTAACTAAATAGTAAAAATTTAGACATAACTGATCATCCCATGCTAAGTTATTGTTATCTTTTTTCATGCTTTAGGAAAATGGCGCGACCACCACTTGTCGATTGTGCAAGTCAAGGTGCACCAGCAGCCTTGCAACTGGCAAGCTGTTCAGCATCTACTTCCAGCCGAGTTTTCGTCATGCGGTGGTAAGAAATTATATGAAATGTAACAACTATTTTGTTTTTAGTGTTGGCATTAATGCATTGTGTCATTTTGCTTTTTGTACACAGATCGTCCCATGCAATGTGAGGTTGAAATTCAACAAACTGACAGGAGAAACTGTGACCTTTGAGGCTCCTGGGGGCCTTACACTATGGAGGTTAAGAGCGGACACAATATGTCGCAAATTGGAGGACATGGATGGGACCGTTTCCTCGCTCGCATGCGTCTTACTGGTGGTGTGTTGATAAGCTTCTCCTTTAGAGCAGAAAGACCCAAGCTGGCTTTCATTTAGATCAACCTGGTGGAAGATGACGAAGATGATGAGGACCCACTCGATCGCCATGAAGATGATAAGGACCCACTACATGAATAGGAGGAGGTGTGCAACCTATGGGGCATAATTCCGCCATTGTAGCTCAAAGAATGAAGCCATTCGTGACCTGCCTGACAAGTACCATTGTCGATCGGCATGATATGGTATGTTATACTAACTGTAGTTATTTGATGATATATGTATATATATGCTTTATTGTTATACTTACAAATGCAAATTATCCGATGATATGCTTAGTGTAGAGTCTAATGATATGCTGTGTGGAATCTAGTCGATGATATGCTTTAGTGTAGAGTCTGATCACATGCTTATTAGTGTAGAATCCAAGGAACTATTAATAGTGTAGATTATCCATATATATTTATTAGTAGAATTCCTGCTTAGTACAAATGTGTAGTACTGTGAATTTTGATAGTGTAGAAATCTATACTTAATAGAAATATATTTGCAAGAGTATGTGCGAGGCTACTTATTAATTGATATGTTTTTATTATTCATAAATTGCCAAAGAGCCTATCTGTGAGTTTTGTTATCGAGCCTGGCGAAGAAGGCTGAGCTGAACTACGCCTTACCGCAAGGGGCTCCATCACCACCTGTACTTACCGCATGGACACGGACGGTCGCACACACTTATGCTCGGTTGGGAGGAAGAGCTTCCTCGTTGGCAAGAATCTTCGCGTTGGACAAGCCATCCTAATTACTATTAGGAACACCCACCGCCACTACAAAAAAAAAGACACATCCGTGACATTTTGGGCCGAACAAATTTTTTTCTGTCATACTTATGACATTTCTATGACAATAGTTGTGAAAAAACCCGATATCATCATAGATGCGGTGAGCTCCTACTTCTATGACAAAAAATCATGACAGAAAATGGGCTTTTCGTCCTGGGCGGGTCGGAGAGCAGCTGCATGACATTCTTTGGGCCGTCCACGACGGAAAAAACCATGGTAGAAGCGAGGGCGAGGAAAATATCGGGGTGTTCCCAGTTACGGTGGGTAGCCGGGGTCGAGCGATGCACGGAGGTTTTCGCATTTCTCTCGTACACGCACGTGCATGGGTGCGAGGCGTTGGGCTCTAACTGAACTCGAGCGAGGCGTTCGCCTACTGAACCCGAGCGATTGCACTGCAGGCTACACGTTACTGAACCCGAGCGATCGATCGATGGTTGTTAACTGAACCCGATCGAGCGATTCCTTCGCTACTGCTGCTAACTGAAGCTGATCGATGCTACCTCTGGATGAACAGTGAGCATTGTAGGGTGGGTTTGGATGAACAGTTCCCGGTGGGGGTGGATGAACCGGACCCCGTGGTGTTGCCTCTGGATGAACAGGAACCCCACCGATTGAGCCGATTGGGGCTGGATGAACAGGACCCCGTGGATGGCTGGATGAACAGGATCCCGTGGATGGCTGGATGAACAGGACGACCCCGTGGAGGGCTGGTTGAACAATAGCCGGTGGAGGGGTCAACGAATAGCATCCCGTGGAGGGGTGGTTGAACAGGAGCCCGTGGAGAGGGCTGGTTGAACATTAGCCGATGGAGTAGCCCGCGGTGGAGGCTGGATGAACAGGAGCCCGTGGATGAACATTCACAGGTGGAGGCTAGAGGAGGTCGACGGTGGTGATGAACAATATCCCGTGGGGTCCTGTTTTGCGGTACGCCACACCCCTCCCAATGAACAGGACCCCCGTTTCGACCGTAGCATTCCAACACAAGTCTGTTTCCTCCGTTTTGCGGTACGCCACACCCCTGCCGATTAACATGACCCCTTTTCGACCATACAAGGTCCAACACAAGTCCGTTTATTCCATTTTGCGTACGCTAGACCCCTCCCGATGAATAGGATCCCGTTTCGAACGTGGCCGATCGAACATAAGGCCGTTTCCTCTGTTGTGCGGTACGCCAGGCCTCGTTTACATCGGCTGTTCCGACCAAGCCCACCCAATGAACACGACGATGCATTCCATTCCGACCCAGCCGGTTGGCTCCCCATGAACACAACGACGACGCAAATTCTCCGTTCCGACCCAGCCATGTACACGAGCCGTGGCCGTACGTATGCGCGAGTAGGCGTTCGAGACCACGCCCGTATGTACGTACGTGGCCGTATTTTCTTTCTTGCACCCTGGCCGCTGTACATACATGTACATGCTACGTGCGCGCCTCTACTATGACACGTGCGCGCCTCTACATCGACCAGTATGTACGTACACGTTCACGACCAGAATGACAACGCTACATATGCTTCGACCAGGTGGGTCCCGACTGGCAGACACTTCCTTTCGTGCGAAAATGTAGCTAGTGGGTCTCAGTAGTCAGGGGGGCGAATCTTTTTTTTTTGCCCTGAAGCACTTCCTTGCGTGCGAAGATGTAGCTGATGGGTCCTAGCAGTCAGGGGAGAACGTGATTTTTGCAAAATATGGTGGCCCCTCCGGTGGGTCCTTGCTGTCAGGTGGAGAAATAACTATTTTGCACATAATAAGGAGGTACTTCCTTGAGGCCGTCGTGGACCCAGCTGCCAGCCTCTCCACGTACAGTACTTTTCCAATGGAAGTCGTTCCTTGACAACATTGACCACGCCGCACCGAGAGCACCAGGGCGGTGGACGACCGGCGAGGCCTAGGAAGGGGACGACGCGGAGCCGGGGAAGAAGCAGCAGTGGAAGCCCGCGCGGAGAGGAGTACGAGGGTTCACTGGTTTGGCTACGGTGTGATGTTGTCGTTGCCGCAGAATAACAGGGGATGTGGGTGAGTGGAGGGAAGGCCTGGCCAGCGGTGGGAGTAGTAGGGGGCGGTGAGGCCTCCACGGCAGCACAGCCAGCCACGGGAGGCTGGAGCAGGCGGCACGACCAGCGCTGCTTTGGGCGGCTGGAGCAAGAAGACCAGAGGTTGAAGAAGCACTACGGCCGTTGGATGGACATCGTACGGTCACTGCAGCTAGAATCACTTATGTTGACTAAGTTGACAAAGCCCTTTGTATGCGTCAACTTAGTAGGCCCACAGGTCAGCCTCTGAAACGGTGCGGCCCAGATGTCAGGGGGCGGAATCATTTTTTGGGCAACCGAAGCTAGAATATCCGAGATTGAAGAAGAAGCACGATATCCGTTGGATAGACATCCAACGGCCACAGCTGCTAGAACTGTGTGTTGACTATAATAAGTTGACAAAGCCTTGCATACGCATCAACATCTTTTTTTAGGGACGCGTCAACTTAGTAGGCACACAAGTGTGTGGCAAAGAATTTATAGCCCATTTGCGATTTGTAGAATCTGACCTTTGGTGGTTGGTTCCTGTAATGGATGGGCTTGAGCGTCATTTCCTTCATGAAGGCGCTGCTGTTGAAGAATGTCGTTGTCCTTCTGGTGTCAAGAAATGGTTGGTGTGGATATTGTTTATAATAGTTTTTCGACCGTTGTGGATCGCTTCAGGGTCTTTTTTTATACTCGCTTGGGCATAGCTTCTGTCTTTTTTTACACTCGATTGGGCATAGCATGGGTCTTGTATGACTCTACTATTTGCCGGTGTTTTTGTGTGCGTGTGTTAGAGTTGGCTGTGCGCACCTTTGACATGCAGTGGCCGGGTGTGTGCTCTTTATGTTTGTATCATCTTGATGATTCATGCCGAGTTAATAAAATACACTCTTTGTTGAAATAAATATGCAGATGTAAATCTCCTTTGGCCCCGTTCATCGCATCTTCCGGTTTGGTTTGAGGTGACCCAGTCTTCTCGAGCATGTGCTTACAGAATCCACTTGTTCTAATTTGGATGCAGGCATTAATTAGAATGCATGCACCACTTGTTCTAAGAAAACAAGAAACTAGCTAATTCTAGCTATGCATGTGCGTGGGAAAAACTTGTACTAATAAATGCATAAAAGGAAATGATTAAAAGCTGCCTCATTTTTGCTGTACGCACTAATAGTATGGATGACGTGCCCTCTTAAAAAGATACAGGTATGCATATAGTGGTGGGTATGTAACTAAAATTATTTCTCTTTGTACAGGACCTAACTGTGTTTAGGGTATATACCAATAAATTGTTTAAGGATAAGACATATTTTTTGGGTATGTAGACACAATATTTTTGTATGATTCGTCGAGTATCACAGCTCGGCTACAACTCTATCGTGTATGTTTTACAGATGCTTATGTTGGAATTTGCACCTGGGCTTTTGGCCCAAAGCCCAACTAAAATTCTGAAATTCTCTTGGCCCATTCATGCACACATGTGAGTGGAGTAAGTGAGGCTAAAGTTTAGTCCCACCTCATAAGTTGAGAGAGAGTTGCACCTCTTTATAAGGTGAGCTCTTCTACCACTTTTATGAGCATGAGAAGATGAGATCTACACGCGCGCTCCTCCTCCTCCCTCGCCACGCCACGCCACGCCACAACGGGTTGCGGGATTGAGCCGAGCCGAGGACAGAGCTATGCACGTTGTCAAAATTAGTGAGTCATTAATTAATAATTAAAGGACGCGTTAATTAGTGAACCGTTTCCGATTCTTTTGGATCGTGACGACTCGGACGTGGGGTTTACTCCCACGACCTACCCGGCCCGCACTATATAGTCAGGCAAGCATCTACCCTAGCCGCCGCCGCTTCGTGTGGTTTCTCACCGGCGCTCCAGATCATTGCGCCGCCAAGCAAGTCTTCTCCATCCCTCCTTTCGGCGTGCACCGGGAGAAGGGACAGCAGGCCTCCGGAACCCCGCCTCTCGTGATCCTGTACGGGAGAGGGACGATCAGGTTTTTTGGGAGCGCACTCGCGCGACTGCTGGCAGCGTCGACTTCGCGAATGACGACTTCTTCCCCGACCTTGGCAACCTCATCCTCGACGACATGGGCGACAACGTCAACGCCGGCGGTGCTGCTCCCGCTGCACCGTATGTGATTCTATCCTTCCTGTTCGAGATCGTGGTAGAATTCATGTTTCTAGTATGTGCCCTAGATGTGATCTGTTCATCTGCTATGCTAGTTCGCATGATTAGTTTAATCTCTGCTATTGCTGTCATGATCTATTTCCTATTTATTCGGATTAAATCTCGTAGTAATTTGCTCATATTTCCAACAGCTTATATTTATAGGAACGTAAAAAAAATCATTTGTCAAGGTATTTGGTTTACGTACATGTATCCACTTATATTTATGGGTATATACAAATATATTTTTACATCAAGGTAAATACATACAAAGAAATTCTTCGAGTATCCACTGCTTTTTTTTGCGAAAACTTAAGCATTACAAGTATATCGGACTACGTGTGTAGGTATTTAAAATCTGGAATAAATAATAGGGTATATTCCATTCGAGGTACGAACATAAAGAGAAAAACATGAGTTGCACCCTTTTTTTGTGAAAACTTGAGTATGCACTTACAAATATAACGGAAATATTTGAAGGTATCTAAAACCTAGAATAATCATAGGGTATATATGTACCCAAGTACAAGTGTTCGAGTATTTAGACTATTTTGAACAAAATTATAGTTGAATTGTTTGAGAAAAGAAGTCTTTTATGAGGGAATCAATATCATCCATTTTTGGAAACCAGTCAACAATCAATGCCGTGAAGCTTATTAGTGCATGAAAATAGCAAATGGAAAGAAAATTATTTGGAAGGTTCTAGTTATTATTTATATTTATTAGTAGAAAATGCATTAGCTTCGGGTTCGACTATGTGCCTGCGCACCTATGATATTTTTTTTTAGCATCAGTACAGACACAAGCGCTCATATACACGCGCATACACTCATCACTATGAACGCACACACGCACACCCTACCCCTATGAGCACCTCCGAAAGACTGAGCCGGCATATCATCTTGAGATTTACAAAGTCACCGTAGGCGCCTCGTCGTCGACGGGAACGTCTCCTCCCACTGAAAGCGCATCGCCGGAAATCTTGAAATAAATCCAGGAATAATGCGAGCACCAGAATTTGAACCCTAGTGGGTTGGGGATACCACTGTCCACCTAACCAACTCAACAACAGGTTGATTCGCCGCACCTATGATTTTTACTGAGTAGATGCCGGTTAACAGATGAGCGGGCTTATTATATCTAACTACTGTAGATATGCTTCCACCGATGGATTCGCTGTGCTTAGCGGCGATGGGGCTATTGCCGTTGCTAGCCTTCGTCGTCCTTGTGTCCATCACCAAGCCCAAGAGCAAGGTCATGTGCGGTGGTGCCACGCAGCTCCCTCCGGGCCCTGCATTCTCGTGGCCCCTGGTGGGCAACCTGCCGGAGATGATGCTCAACAGGCCGGCGTTCCGCTGGATACACTTGATGATGCAGGAAATGGGCACCGACATCGCCTGCATCCGCCTCGGCCGCATATTTGTCATCCCCATCACCTGCCTGAAGATCGCCCGCGAGGTACTCAAGAATCAGGACGCCAACTTCGCCTCCCGCCCGCTCACCTTTGCCTCATCGGCATTTAGCGGCGGGTACAAGAACGCCGTGCTGTCCCCATTCGGCGATCAGTGGAAGAAGATGCGCCGCGTACTCACCTCCGAAATCATCTGCCCCTCCCTGCACCCGTGGCTCCACAACCAGCGTGCCCAAGAGGCCGACAACCTCACAAGCTACGTCTACACGCTCGCCACCGCGCCGTCCTCTGCCGTTAACGTGAGACACGTTGCAAGGCATTACTGTGGTAACGTCATCCTGCGGCTCGTCTTCAGCCGGCGGTACTTCGGCGAGCCTCGGCCAGATGGCGGCCCGGGCACGATGGAGGTGGAGCACATGGACGCTGTGTTCACCTCGCTAGGTCTCCTCTATGCGTTCTGCATCTCCGACTACCTACCATGGCTGCGCGGCATCGGCCTCGACCTGGACGGACACGAGAAGATTGTGATGGAGGCCAATGTGACGGTGAACCGGCTGCACGACACGGTCATTGATGAGAGGTGGCGGCAATGGAAGTCCGGCCAGAGGGAGGAGGTCGAGGACTTTCTTGATGTGCTCATCACGCTCAAGGACGCAGAGGGGAACCCTCTTCTCACCATCGAGGAGGTGAAAGCACAGTCGCAGGTATGTACATAACCACTTTGGTACACACGTAAAGCATGCATTGCATGCAAGTCCAAGCGCACGCCACCCAAATCCATGGGCCAAAAAGAGAAGAAAAACCGTTGTCAACATCAAACATGTCTATGAAGGTCCAAGATGCAAAAAATTATACATAAATTCATTAATCTGTCACTTGGGTTGATGGCGCAGGACATAATATTTGCCGCCGTTGACAACCCGTCAAACGCAGTGGAGTGGGCACTGGCGGAGATGTCCAACATTCCCGAGGTGATGCGGAAGGCGGTGGAGGAAATCGACCAGGTGGTGGGCCGAGAGCGGCTTGTCCAGGAGTCAGACATCCCGCACCTCCCCTATCTCAAGGCGTGCATTCGTGAGGCATTCCGGCTGCACCCCGTCGCGCCCTTCAATGTACCACACGTCGCGCTTGCTGACAGCAACGTTGCCGGTTACCGTGTGCCCAAGGGCAGCCATGTCATCCTCAGCCGTATGGGACTCGGACGGAACCCAGCTGTCTGGGACGAGCCGCTACGCTTCAAGCCATAGCGCCATATTAATACAACAGCCGACAATGATGTGACTCTCACGGAGAATGAGTTGCGGTTCATCTCCTTCAGCACTGGCCGCCGTGGGTGTGTGGCGGCGTCACTTGGCACGGCCATGTGTGTAATGCTCTTCGGACGGCTACTGCAGGGATTCACGTGGACCAAGCCAACGGGTGTAGCAGCTGTCGATCTCAGCGAGTCGGAGCACGATTTATTCATAGCCAAACCGCTTGTGCTATACGCCGAACCACGCCTGATGGGACATCTCTACGCCGCTGGCCATTGTTGAACAAGTTAATATGTTGCTGCCAATAACGAGCTATATCTACGTGGCTATTCCGTTACACAATTTTTAATTTTTGTTATCCTTTCTGCTTAGTCGATTTCTATCTGTGTGTGAGTTGTACCACGAATTTATGCATGTATTTTGGGGGTCTTTCTCGTTCCTGCAAGATAGGGGCAGTTGCTCTCCTACTCAAAAAGGCATATTATATATTTATATATATTTGGGATATGGGCACCATATTGTATACCTAAATTCTTGAATAATAAAGAGGATAGTGTTACCCTGCATATGGTATACATATATTCTTCAATAATAAAGAAGATAGTGTCAACACCATTCTTTCGTAGCTGACTCGCACAGTCCTTCGCCGGTCCTGCCGTCGCCACAAGCATGGCTAAGTCTAGAAACGAGAAGAGCGCCCGCTCCCGCACCCTGACCGGTCCGCCGCCGGGACAGTCAAGAAGTGAAAGATGCGCTTGACCCTCACAGGCAAGTATATATAGGAGTACAAACTTGGAGGGCAAACTTGGAGGGAAAGAAGCCTCTCCTAGAGATAAGGTAGGGGACAGATTACAAATCCTAAACTACCAAATACATGTAAACCAAATATATCTCTGAACTCCGCAGAGGTCGTCAGATACACCCTAATCATGTTGTGCACTCGTCAGATAGATGAAACGAAAAATTATGTGCACCTTCGATCTACATGATTAGCACCCAAGGCATGAAAAATGGAATGTAAAATATGGTGCTCGCTCCCCAAAGCTTACTTCTATAGGTTTGTATCTTTGACTACCTTATTTATTAGTTCTTATAATTTTAATGCTAACTAGCTGGGTGATCCGTGCATTTGCGCGTCTAGACTTGCAATATGACCTAATATATTCGTTGTGAATTGTCATTGATCTTAATTCGATAGTTTATTAATATCCATTTGTATTGGAAATAAAAAGAAGGGACTGTAGATAACATATGCATCTTAAAACATAGATTGCAGTTTACAAAAATATTTCCATTAAGTGCATCAAGTTATTGATAAACATTACCATGTATTAGCATATGCATCATCTGTTACACTAAACCATAAATCTATCTATATATCTACACTAATTTTCTTCTTTCTCATTTCACTCCTAGTTCCTTTTATGTATCTAAATTTTGTTCTTTTCCTCGCGAATCATCATTAATCACATTGCGGTCATGATATTCGATTAATGTAATATTATGCCTCCATGCTTCAAGCCGTACTCATTTTAGTCAAATGTGTCAGGTTCTTGCCCATCCAACACAATGTTATTATACCATAATAAATATATGTCTTTTCATACTTGACATGTTATTCCTACTTCCAATGTTTAGTTTTCTTATCAGGTGATTAAGGAGTCTTCCTATTTGAAAATTAGGCTACTTAATTCATATGGCGTTTTTGGTATGTGTGTGGATGCACCATTAGGTGGTTAAAGAATTTTTATTAATAATATTTATTATTTATGGACTTGATATGGAATGAACTAATGTGTGAAAACCAAAACGCTGGGCCAAATATATGTACAAAATAGGGTTGTATTCTTTATTAAAATTTTCTTTTGATATATTTTTATTGAACATAGTACAAAAGCGGACGCTCATATATATACACATACACTTATTCCTAAGAACACACACGCACAATCTACTTCGAGGAGCACCTACTGAGCCGACATATCATCTTGCGATTGTTGAAATCACCAAAGGAGCCTCGTAGTCGATGGAAACGTCTCCTCCCACTGAACGCGCCTTGCTGAAAATCCTGAAATAAATCCAAAAATAAATGCGAGCAACAGGAGTAGAACTCTGATGAGCTGCGGTTTGTACCTACTCTTGTTTACAAAACATAATTTCCTAGAAGAATATATATTAATTGTATGTTTAATAGCTTTCTATTTCAAATGTTTTTAGACGAAAAAATATAAAAGAGCACACATTGAAAATGTGGTCCTGCAGTGCGTCATGCTCGCAGCCGTTGATTCTGCTGCAGGACAATAGTTGAATTTCGTGTAGAAACCCAAGTATTAATTTATTTTCTAGCACTATTTGTGGACTTTTACGGAGTTCAGATAAAAATGAATATATTTATTTTCTTTATCAATTATTTTGCTAAGATAACCAAGTTGTAACATTTATTTTCTCCTCCTTGGGCCGGACGGCCGGAGCCTATTTTTTATTATATTATAATGATGACGATCGATTTGCTCTGCTGAAATCTGCTATATGCATTGTTTTTTCATACCTTTTCTTGGATCATTAGCGTGGCATGCTATGTCCCGATCACGCACGTCCTGTAGGAGCTTAATTGATTGGCTGGCCTTCGTCCTATACAAACACGAACATGTATATTTTGGCTTACATGTTTTTTAGAAAACTCCTATAGATTGTAGCAGTTTTTTGGCTAGGTTCCGTGCTTGTATATTTTCCCTTGTACATTACACTTTCCGAAAATTCGAGTACCTTTTTTATTCTAGGGACTGTCTATTCTACATCCGGATGAAATCTAATTCGCTTTCATAAAAGTGTCCCTGTCCCGTGCCCCATGTCCCCTGTTCTTTCTGTCCCTCACTTATAAAACAGGACCACACTGCAAACTTTAAACGGGTCGACACCCCAAGCTTTTCAAACCAGCACACACTAGTGCAAAACCGGGCAATAGCACCGGTTCATAAGGCCCTTTAGTGCCGGTTCGATAATCGGCACTAAAGTGTGGGCACTAAAGGCCCCCCCCTTTGGTACCGGTTCAGCACGAACCGGTGCTAAAGGGCAACCACGTGGCACGAGCCAGCTCCGGGGGCAGGGAGCCCTTTAGTACCGGTTGGTTTGGATTTATGATTTTTCTTTCATTTAATTTTGTGTTTTCCATTTAATTCTTTTTCGTTTGTTGGTATTTTACGATGCTACATATCGTACACGTTATGCATATATATAAATAGATTTTCTAGTAG
>NC_041391.1:1118128-1123566 GCF_002162155.2 Triticum dicoccoides | reverse complement strand
GAATGTCTCAGAACCACCATTAATTCACACATGTATACAATTAGCTAGCTATATATATACAATGTCTCCTAATTGGTGCCTTCGGAGCAAGTGGCATTAGCCTAATTGGTGCCTTCGGAGCACGATGACAATTGGAAGTGGTTCATGGGGCGGTAGCGGGTAATAGTATTCTCCTTTGGGATCTATGACCTGGTCGAGCAAAAATCCCGCTATTTCCTCTTGAATTGCTTCTATGCGCTCCTCTTCTAGGAGCTTCTGCCGCACCTCTCTGAACTGTTAAGAAGGAGGTCAATATGCATGTGTATTAGTTGTGTGACTAGATATATTGATAATGGTGTAAAAATTGTGAATAGTGTTCTGACAAACGTACCCAGTCCTGTCTTTGAGATCTGCTCCTTTCGGACGTCATCATGCGAATGTTCTCGCAAACATAGTATGCACACAGATCATTCCCCGACGCCTGCTGCAGGGCCTTTAAGAGAATGGAATTTGATCAGATAATAATTAATCAAGCATGATAATTAATGAGATGGCAGCTAGCTAATACTACTTAATTACTTACCTTGGGTTGATAGCATTTCAGATTTTGTTTCCATTGGCCTGGAGCGACGCTGATGAACTTTGCCCAAGCCCTGCCCGCCGACAAAGAAAATGAATAAAGGGGTTATTAAGTAGGCCGAGATATAGTTAATAATGATTAAAATTACCTGTTGACTATCCCCTTCACGATGGTGTAGTCACTTGCTTTCTTAAGTAGTGAGTCTAGTACTTCAATTGTTTCTTCATCAACTTTAATGATTAACAAGATCTAGTGAAATCTGCATGCACACACGTTTGCATGTCTTAATTAAGCGGGCATATGTAAGCCAAAACGTGTAGCTAACTAGTAGGCAAAAACAGAGAATTTGTAGTATAAGACAGTGTGGCTCACTGAAAGTTGTAAGGAAGTAGTATATCTTCATTGGTATTGAGGCGCTTCAAGAACTCTAGCATGCTTTCCTCTACACTTTTTTCATGATATGCATCTAAGTTCCATGTGTATTCATTAACGGTATTTGGGTCAATGAACCCAATGCCATAGCGTCCACATTTTTTCATTTCATATATCTTCATCCTGCATAATACCACAGAAAAGAATATAGTGAGGATAATTACAGGTAATGATTGATCAAAAGGATCACTACAGCTAGCTTGAGACTTAAATTACAGAAAGAAATCGCTTACAGACAATAGCAACTGACGATAGATTTGTCGAGTGCGTCATGATTGTATAACTGAAATAGTTCTGAATACTCAACGGGCACAGCTTTCTCATGGTAGTAATGATCCTTCTTGACATTCACCATGAGGGACACTCGATTGGAAATCTTGGTAATGTCCATGTACCATTGATGCAATTCATACATTCTCGTTGGGAGCTTCTTGACCTCGTCTGGTTGACCAAAGGTTGGCCCCAGACATATTTCCGTTTTATTTCCCCTCTCTAAGCGGAGGCATGGGCTCGATCTCGAGGAGTTGTCCAACAGTGATCTTGAGCATTTCAGCCTGCCTTATATGCTCCTCGGTTATTACCACATCGCCCAGCTGGGGAACGTTAACAGTTTGCCCACAATAATATTGGGCGCGCCTACTCTCATGTGTTGTTGGCGCAACAAGCGGGGGGATTGATTGCGCCGCCTGTTCTCCCAGCTGGGGAACAGTTTTACCGCATTTTTTGCCAGCTGATTTGCTCGAGCTCAAGCTCGCCTCTTTCTGTAGACGTGCTCAATTTTACTTCCTGAGGTGGCGCTACTAGTCTGTGTCAACAGGCTTGGGAGCTGGTGGTCTAGCCATACGAATAAAGTGGTCAATCTTTTCCTCAGGCACTTTCTCCCTTGGTGGCGGTGGCGGTTTCGGTGCAAAATGGGCTTCCACCTCAGCCTTCGATATGGCTGCGGTTTCGTCCTCGGACCTGTCGTAAGGCCTCTGCGGAAGAGGCGCGAGGCTTGGACCATATTGAAATCGCTTGCCTCCTCCTGTACCTCCCGTACTACCTCAACTTATACCGCTACACACCATAGCTGCGGCGGCTCTCTTCCGTGATTGCTGAGGCGGCGGAGACGGCTGTCGTGGCTTAGTTGGAGGAGGAGGAGTGGCCTGAAGCTGTGCCGGACTTGAAGCAGGAGGAGTGGCCTCACGCTGTGCTGGACTTGAAGTAGGAGGAGTGGCCTCACGCGGTGTCGGACTTGAAGCAGGAGGAGTGGCCTCACGCTGTGCCGGACTTGAAGCAGGAGGAGTGGCCTGCTGCTGTGCCGGACTTGGAGGAGCGGGAGTCTGCTGACTCGGTGGCGGACTTCGACAAGGAGTCGGCTGACGCGGTGTCGGTGGCCTTCGAAAGACGATGCAATCCTTTCTCCATAGGATGATACGATGTATGGCCTCTCCCATTGTGTGCTCGTCGTCACCTCCAGGAATATCAAGCTGTAGCCCCGAATATGGGTCCACCACCTCATCAACCAAGACACGAGCATAGCCCGTTGGAATTGGATTGCAATGGAAGGTTGCCTCGGGGGGCTTTGTCAAAGAAAACGGCATCCACCACCTTCATGGATATGTTCTTCATTTTGAAGTGTAGCTCGCAGTTAGTGTTCTCTATGATGTCATCCACGGGGTATCTATCCAGCATTGCGTCGCCTGGGGCGGAACCCACGCTGCTTATCGGCATGGATGGGGCGGTGCTATCCAATGCTGGATCATCCGCTACCTGCTGCAGTTGCTGAGACCCCCTTTGCTGGCTAAGTGAGTCGATCTGCTCCTGCTGCCGCTAGAATATGACTGCCAAGTCCGCGTGCACTGATTCTAGGCCTTGAAGGCGTTCATAGTCCAGCTTCCTCTGCTCCTCCTCTATCTGCCTCTTCTTCTCCTCCGCAATCTTCTTTCTCGCACGGGTTTTGTAGTCGGCGTTCCAGTCTAAAAACCCCTCATACCACGGAATAGTGCCCTTGCCTCGTGTTCTTCCCGGGTGTTCAGGATTTTCCAGGGCACGCGTAAGCTCGTCGTTCTCTCTTTTGGACTGGAACACCCACGATCGAGCCTCTTCTATTGCAACAAGTAGCTTATCGTCGGCTCCGTTCAGACATGCCTTCGTCGAAACTTTGCCTGTCTTCGGGTCCAACTCCCCCCCATGCCCATAGAACCAAGTCCTGCACCTGGGGGGCCAGCTCCTAGTAACCGGAGTGACACCTGCATCCTCAATCTCTTTCTCAGACTTATCCCACTTAGGCATTGTCACCGCGTAGCCACCTGGCCCCAGCTTATGGAACATATCCTTTTTTCGGCATTCTTCTTGTTTATTCTCGACCGTTCCTTAGCTAATTCCGAATCCTTGAATTTCACGAAATCGTCCCAATGAGAACTTTGCTTCTCTAGTGTTCCCTCGAATACTGGAGTCTTCCTTCCTCCCTTGACGTACTTGTCCCATACACGATTCTTGTGGTTCTTGAATGCAACCGCCATCTTCCTAAGAGCACGTCCTTGACTTTCTCCACATCTACATCTGTGAAATGATCTGGTCGGGTGAAATGTTCCATGAGAGTTTCCCAAAGCAGACCTTTTTGTCTGTCGTCGACAAAAGTAAGATCTGGACATGGCTTTGGTGGCTCTCTCCATTCTTGAAGGGAGATCGGGAGTTGGTCCTTCACAAGAACTCCGCACTGACGAATGAACTTGTCCGCAATCTTCTTAGGCTCTAATGGTTCGCCATTAGGTTTGATGCCCTCTATATTGTACTTTACGCCCTCCTTCAAGTTTTTGTTCGGGCCTCGTTTCCTGTTGCCTGAAGATTTGCTTGATCCGGATTGCTGAAAGAAGGAAGATTGAATCGTTATATATCTTCAAGTCATTTAAAACATGTGATGATCACCAGATGGCTGCTTATATAAATATATGTACCTCGCAGGTCTTTGTTGTTTCAAGATCAACATTTTCTTCGTCATCATCATAATCATAGTTCATGACTTCATCAATTCGATCGTCGCGATCGAATATCATATCACCCTCCCCGGTGTTGTTTAGAAATTCGGAGCCGTCATAATCTTCTTCATTCTGATCATCATCTGGCCCGCGAGGATGGCGTATGATATCGAACAGGGTCTCTTCTCCCTCTCTACCGGTATTGTCCGCCGTAGCTTTTATTTAAGTGATCCAAAAGAAATATAAAAAAATTTAGTATTCAAATTACAATGCATGGATGCAATCAATTAATAAGGAAAAACTGAATCAATCATAGTACATAATAAGCACCATCAAATATAATCTCAAATACATCGTCTCGAATGATAGATATAATCTCGAATACATCGTGTTGAATAATATATATAATCTCGAATAAATCATGTCGAATATTATATATCAAATACATCACTAGCTAGCTAGCTATCTAGCAGCTAATAAAATCGAATACTAAAGAGTAATCTAGGCCACTCGTGGTTCCTGAGGCGCGGGCGGTGGACAACCAAAGTGAAGGAACCATCACTGGATCATAGCTCGGGTGATCTCCCCAAAGAACCTGCCAGGTATTGGAGAACCTGACGTCCATAACAGCCATGTAGCGATGGACGTGCTCGTCCTCCTCCCTGACACGGCGACGTACCACCTCCGGCGGGGTCGGCTCCCTCCGCACCGAAAGTGGCCCACACGAACGCCACCAAAGGAGATGAGGGTCGACAACGGGACCCGGGGCCGGGTTCCTCACCAAGCGTCGTGCCCCTGAAGGTAGCACCTCCCAGTGCCAGCCCGGCGGAGCCCAGTTCCGGACATGGGTCCTCTGAAGTAGGACGTCGTCGCGAATGGGTTGACGGCGAGGATGCGGGCCGGGCATCGTCGACAACAAATACTATATGCCGCAAAAGTAATGTAACATTTTTTAAATGATGGATTGTGATATTTCATATATGCAAATTCTAAATTTTATGACTAAAAATATAAGAAACTAAAAAAATATCGATCATGGTCTAACAATTTGAAATTAATCTAATCCATCTAGCTTGCTAAAACTAACATTTCCAAAATTTCTAACATTTCTATAACATTTGTATAAAAAACCAAAAAAACCTTTGACATTATATATATTATAACTAATTAACATTTCTATATACTATTTGACATTAATCTAATCTAATCAATTAAATCATCTAAAACTTTGTATGAAAAACAGAAAAATAGAAAAAACTAAAAGCTAAAAACAGAAAAAATTCAATAACTAAAATTTATAACTAAAAAACTAATGTGTGTGTGTGTGGACATGGCGGCCGGGGCAGGAGCTCACCGGCGAGGCGCGGCGACGGGGGGCGGCGACGATGATGGAGACGGGTGGTGACAAAGGGGATGGGGACGGGGCGGCGACGACGGGGACGGGCCGGGCGGGGACAGCGACGAACGGCGACGGGGCGGCGACGGGG
>NC_041391.1:1104597-1117997 GCF_002162155.2 Triticum dicoccoides | reverse complement strand
GGCGACGGGGACGAGGGGCGGCGACGGGGACGGCGACGAGGGACGGGGACGGCGACGAGGGGCTGCGACGGGGCGGCGACGGGGACGGCGACGAACGGCGACGGGGCGGCGATGAGGGGCGGCTGCGACGGGGCAGAGGAGAAAGAAGCAGAGGGAGAGATGAGAAACTGGATTTTTTTGAAGTGCTTTCTTATACAGAACACCCCTTTAGTACATGTTGGAGCCACCAACAGGTACTAAAGGTCTGTTTTGGCCCGGCCAAGCGGCGGGAAGCACACCCCCTTTAGTACCGGGTCGTGGCACCAACCGGTACTAAAGGGGGGTCTTTAGTACCGGTTTGAGCCACGACCCGGTACTAAAGGGGGTGCGCTGGCTCCAGGCGGTGTGCAAGTTTAGTCCCACCTTGCTAGCCGAGGGGCTACCGCACTGGTTTATAAGCCCCAGTGCGGTAGCTCTCTCGAGCTCCTCTCCTAAGCAGGCCTACTAGGCCTACCTGTTCTCTTCTGCCCTGTGGGCCTACTGGGCCTTTGCGGGCCTGCATCCTGGCCCAACAAAAGGATGGGTTCCTAGTCGTATGTAGGCCGCTTTGGCCAAGTAGGCGGGCTTTTTTATTTTCTTAATTTTTTTTCGCTTTATTTAATTTTTTTTATTTATTTTTAGTTGTTTTTTGCTGTATTTAGAGTTTCTTTATGATTTTTTTTGCTTTAGGTACAAAAATTAGAAACTTTGCGTTAGTGCCGGTAGTTTTCAAATTTGAATAGTTTAAATTTTGAATTATTTGAAATTTGTGTGAATCACTAGTTTGTGAATAACTTAACTTTAAAAATCAGTTATGATAGTGAAGCCGAAATTTCTTCGCGTTTCAAATCCCAAAATTTGTTTGCACATAAAATTTCTTCGCGTTTCAAATCCCAAAACACATAACTACCCTAACTATTACAGAGATTCCCTCCTGGGTGTGAAACACAGAAGAAAGTGATGATAGTGAAGCCGATCAGATCCCAGATCTTTGGGTGTGAAACTTTTTCTTCGCGTGTGTCCCTTTGCGCCGTAACCATGGAAAATCTTCATCATTTAACGGGATGCTCGGGTCAATATTCACTGTGAATGGAGCAATTTCATCAAACTGTTCATAATCTCCTAACATGTCTGTCTTGTCATCCACTCCCACGATGTTCCTCTTCCCAGAAAGAACTATGTGCCGCTTTGGCTCATCGTACGATGCATTCGCTTCCTTATCTTTTCTTTTTCTTAGCTTGTTAGACATGTCCTTCGCATAGAAAACCTGTGACACATCATTGGCTAGGACGAATGGTTCGTCTGCATACGCAAGATTGTTGAGATCCACTGTTGTCATTCCGTACTGCGGGTCTTTCGTTTCCCCGCCTCGTGTCATATTGACCCATTTGCACCGAAACAAAGGGACCTTCAAACCACGTCGATAGTCAAGTTCCCATATGTCCTGTATATAACCATAATATGTTTCCTTTCCCGTCTTGGTTTCTGCATCAAAGCGGACACCACTGTTTTGGTTGGTGCTCTTCTTATCTTGGGCAATCGTGTAAAATGTGTTACCATTTATCTCGTACCCTTTGAAAGTCATTATATTCGAAGATGGTAACTGGGACAGCAAGTACAGGTCATCTTCAATAGAGGCGTCATGCATGGTACGTGTCTGCAACCAGCTGGCAAAACTCCTGGTTTGTTCACGTGTAATCCAGTCATCAGACTGCTCCGGGTGTTTGGAGCGTAGCAAATTCTTGTGTTCATCCATATACGGAGCCACCAAGGCGGAATTCTGTAGAACTGTGTTGTGTGCTTCAGTGAGAGAATGTCCGTCCATACATATTATTTATTCCCCTCTTAGTGTGCCTTTTCCATCCAGTCTGCCCTTATGCCGCGATTCAGGAACACCAATCGGCTTAAGGTCAGGAATAAAGTCAGTACAAAACTCAATGACCTCCTCATTTTCATGGCCCTTGGAGATGCTTCCTTCTGGCCTAGCACGGTTATGAACATATTTCTTTAAGACTCCCATGAACCTCTCAAAGGGGAACATATTGTGTAGACATACAGGACCGAAAATGTTAATCTCTTCGCATAGGTGAACTAGGACGTGCGTCATGATGTTGAAAAAGGATGGTGGGAACACCAAGTCGAAACTGACAAGACATTGCACCAAATCATTCTCTAACCTTGGTATGATTTCTGGATCGATTACCTTCTGAGAGATTGCATTGAGAAATGCACATAGGTTCACAATGGCTAATCGAACGTTTTCTGGTAGAAGCCCCCTCAATGCAACCGGAAGCAGTTGTGTCATAATCACGTGGCAGTCATGAGACTTTAGGTTCTGGAAATTTTTCTCTGCCATGTTTATTATTCCCTTTATATTCGACGAGATGCCAGACGGTACCTTAATACTGAGCAGGCATTCAAAGAACATTTCCTTCTCTTCTATGGTAAGAGCGTAGCTTGCATGACCCTGATGTATGTCGTTTTTTCCGTGCATACGTTGCTGGTTCTCCCGTGCCTCAGGTGTATCTTTTGTCTTCCCATACACGCCCAAGAAGCCAAGCAGGGTCGCACAAAGATTCTTCATCACATGCATCACGTCGATTGCGGAACGGACCTCTAGGTCTTTCCAATAGGGCAGGTCCCAAAATATAGATTTCTTCTTCCACATGGGTGCGCGTCCGTCAGCGTCCTTCGGAACAGCTTGTCCGCCAGGACCCTTTGCAAAGATTACCTTCAAATCCTTGACCATATCATGTACATCAGCACCAGTACGGTGGCGAGGCTTCGTCCGGTGATCCGCCTCACCTTTGAAATGCTTGCCTTTCTTTCTTACGGGATGCCTTGTCGGAAGAAATCAACGATGTCCCAGGTACACATTCTTCCTACAACTAGCCAAATATATATTGTCGGTATCGTCCAAACAGTGCGTGCATCCGCGGTATCCCTTGTTTGTCTGTCCTGAAAGGTTACTGAGAGCAGGCCAATCATTGATGGTCACGAACAACAACGCCTTTAGGTCAAATTCTTCCCCCATGTGCTCATCCCACGCACGTACACCTGTTCCATTCCACAGTTGTAAGAGTTCTTCAACTAATGGCCTTAGGTACACATCAATGTCATTGCCGGGTTGCTTAGGGCCTTGGATGAGCACTGGCATCATAATGAACTTCCGCTTCATGCACAACCAAGGAGGAAGGTTATACAAACATAGAGTCACATGCCAGGTGCTATGGTTGCTGCTCTACTCCCCAAAAGGATTAATGCCATCTACGCTTAGACCAAACCATACGTTCCTTGCGTCATCTGCAAACTCCTTCCCGTACTTTCTTTCGTTTTTTCTCCACTGCGACCCATCAGCGGGTACTCTCAACTTTCCGTCTTTCTTAAGGTCTTCTCTGTGCCATCGCATCGCCTTAGAATGCTCTTTGTTTTGGAACAAACATTTCAACCGTGGTATTATAGGAGCATACCACATCACCTTGGCAGGAATCTTCTTCCTGGGGCGCTCGCCCTCGATATCACCAGGGTCATCGCGGCTGATCTTATAGCGCAATGCACCGCATACCGGGCAAGCGTTCAAATCCTCGTACTCACCGTAGTAGATGATGCAATCAGTAGGGCATGCATGTAGCTTTTGCACCTCTAACCCTAGAGGGCAGACAACCTTCTTTGCTTCGTACGTACTCTCGGTCAATTCGTTGTCCTTTGGAAGCATATTTTTTATCATTACCAGCAACTTTCCAAATCCCTTGTTAGATACACCATTCTCTGCCTTCCATTTGCAGCAATTCCAGTGTGGTGCCCAGCTTTTTCTTGTCACCTACGCAATTCGGGTACAATTTTTTTTTGTGATCCTCTAACACGCGCTGCAACTTCTTCTTCTCCAAATCACTTGCGCAGTTTCTCTTTGCATCGGCAATGGCCCGACCTAGATCATCAACAGGCTCATCTGATGCCTCTTCTTCAGCTTCTTGCCGCATTGCCGGCTCAGCTTCTTCCCGCATTACCGGCTCAGCTTCTTCCCCCATTGTTGTATCATCGTATTCTGGGAACCCATGGCCAGGATAGCTGTTGTCGTCCTCTTCTTCGTCATTGTCTTCCATCATAACCCCTCTTTCTCCGTGCTTGGTCCAAATATTATAGTGGGGCATGAAACCAGACTCAAACAGGTGGACATGAATGGTTCTTGACGTAGAGTAATTGCGACCATTCTTACAGCCAGCACATGGACAAGGCATAAAACCATCCGCCCGCTTGTTTGCCTGAGCGGCAAGCAGAAAAGTGTGCACGCCATTAATGAACTCGGGAGAGCATCGGTCATCATACATCCATTGTCGGCTCATCTTCATTACACAACACCGAATAGACCATTAATACAAGTTCATATACAAAGTGCATACATAAAGTTCATATACAACACTTAATTAAATGCAACATACAAATAACTCTCTAGCTAAAGAATTTAAATGCAACAACAACTGCGGTCAAGATTGCAACTAAGGTAACAATTGATCCAACAACATAATGATACCAAGCCACACTATCAATGACATATTTTCTAATCTTTCTAATCTTGAACTGCATTTTCTCCATCTTGACCTTGTGATCATCGACGACATCGGCAACATGCAACTCCAATTCCATCTTCTCCCCCTCAATTCTTTTCAATTTTTCTTTCAAATAATCGTTTTCTCTTTCAACTAAATTTAACCTCTCGACAATAGGGTCGGTTGGAATTTCCGGTTCACATACCTCCTAGATAAAAATATCTATGTCAACTTGATGGGCATAATTTGTCATAAACACGAAATGCAACAACTAGTTTTAAAAGAGAATATACCACATCCGAATCATAACAAGGACGAGGGCCGACGGGGACGGATATCAAAACCATGGAACTATGTATAACAAACAACATACAGGTAAGATAATTATACGAGTAACTATATATCCAAATCACACAAACATCAATTTGGTAATGTAAAACATTCATGAACAAGAGCCTCACCACAAGGTGGTGCCGGCAACGGGACGGTGCGGGCAATCTACGGTGGTTACGACGGAGATTTAGAAGGCACTAAGTAAACCACACCTACATATACAAACTAAGTGTTATTTTGACCTCAAATTGCATATAAATCAAATACTAGCACATATAATTCCTCCCAAATTACTAAACTAACAAATTAATCACTATACAAAGCATTGCAAGAGCTAATCTAGCAATGAGAGATGAAAGGACAAAGTTGCTAACCTTTGTGATCATTTGAATGGATGGGGGCCTTCAAATCTTGACAAATTTTGGGCAAAATTTGTGATGAGCTCGAGGAAGAGAGGGGAAGAACAGAGGAAGTGAGGGGAAAGTGGAAGAACAGAGCGAGCTCGGCTGGACGAAGGGTTTATGTACGACGACCTTTAGTACCGGTTCGTGCCACGAACCGGTACTAAAGCTGCTGGAGGGGCCCCAGACTGACAACATCCTGCCACCACTCTCATTAGTACCGGTTCGTGGCACGAACCGGTGCTAAAGGTTCGCCACGAACCGGTACTAAAGGTCTCCTCCCGCCTAGCCGTTGGAACCGGCACTAATGGACACATTAGTGCCGGTTCTGTTACAAACCGGGACTAATGTGTCTCACATTTGACCCTTTTTCTACTAGTGACACAACAGGGGTTGCTAAGCTAACTACAAGAGGAAAAGGACCAATGTGATGACATCTAACCACACAGCTGAACAATTACAGTTGTTGCTGCGAATGAACTACATACAAAGGGCTAAACATACACTACCAATACCACTGATAATGACAAAGTAGAAACCGCTAAAAAAGCACAGTAATTCCACTAAAAACACTGAAATTCCACTAGTAGTGAAACTTGCAAAAGAAAGTGTATAATCCACTAAAATTACACTGTAAATCCACCAATGACTTACAGTGTAAATTCCGCTTGAAATACACAAAAGGAATTACACTGTAAATACTGCTATAAATACTGCTATGAAGTTTCTGCATGCGCTTTACACCGATATGACCCAAACGGTAGTGCCATAAATAAGTTGCACTATCATTATTAAATTTGCATCTTTTGGCATCAATATTATGAATATGTGTATCACTACGATCGAGATCCAACAAACTATTTTCATTGGGTGTATGACCATCGAAGGTCTTATTCATGTAAACAGAATAACAATTATTCTCTAACTTTAAATGAATAACCGTATCGCAATAAACATGATCAAATCATATTCATGCTTAACGCAAACGCCAAATAACATTTATTTAGGTTTAACACTAATCCCGAAAGTATTAAGAGTGTGCGATGATGATCATATCAATCTTGGAACTACTTCCAACTCTCATCGTCACTTCCCCTTCAACTAGTCTCTGTTTATTCTGTAACTCTTGTTTCGAGTTACTAATCTTAGCAACCGAACAAGTATCAAATACTCAGGGGCTACTATAAACACTAGTAAGGCACACATCCATAACCTGTATATCAAATATACCCTTGTTCACTTTGCCATCCTACTTATCCCCCAAATATTCAGGGCATCTCCGCTTCCAGTGACCATTTCCTTTGCAGTGTAAACACTCAGTTTCAGGATTTCGTCCAGCTTTGGGCTTCTTCGCGGGAGTGACAACTTGCTTGCCATTCTACTTGAAGTTCCCTTTCTTTCCCTTTGCCCTTTTCTTGAAACTAGTGGTCTTGTCAATCATCAACACTTGATGCTCTTTCTTGATTTCTACCTTCGTCGATTTCAACGTCACGAAGAGCTCGGGAATCGTTTTCGTCATCCGTTGCATACTATAGTTCATCACGAAGTTCTATTAACTTGGTGATGGTGACTAGAGATCTCTGTCAATCACTATCTTATCTGGAAGATTAACTCCCACTTGATTCAAGTGATTGAAGTACCTAGACAATCTGAGCACATGCTCACTAGTTGAGCGATTCTCCTCCATCTTTTAGCTATAGAACTTGTTGGAGATTTCCTATCTCTCAACTCGGATATTTGCTTAAAATATTAACTTCAATTCCTGGAACATCTCATATGGTCCATGACGTTCAAAACGTCTTTGAAGTCCCGATTCTAAGCCGTTAAGCATGGTGCACTAAACTATCAAATAGTCATCATATTGAGCTAGCCAAACGTTCATAACGTCTGCATATGCTCCTGCAATAGGTCTGTCACCTAGAGGTGCATTAAGGACATAATTCTTCTGTGCAGCAATGAGGATAAACCTCAGATCACGGATCCAATCCGCATCATTGCTACTAATATTTTCAACACAATTTTCTCTAGGAACATATCAAAATAAACATATGAAAGTAACAACGCGAGCTATTGTTCTACAACATAATTTGCAAAATACTACCAGGACTAAGTTCATGATAAATTTAAGTTCAATTAATCATATTACTTTAGAACTCCCACTTAGACAGACATCTCTCTAGTCATCTAAGTGATCACGTGATCCAAATCAACTAAACCATAACCGATCATCACGTGAGATGGAGTAGTTTTCAATGGTGAACATCACTATGTTGATCATATCTACTATATGATTCACGCTCTCGACCTTGCGGTCTCCGTGTTCCGAGGCCATATCTGCATATGCTAGGCTCGTCAAGTTTAACCTGAGTATTCTGCGTGTGCAAAACTGGCTTGCACCCGTTGTAGATGGACGTCGAGTTTATCACACCCGATCATCACGTGGTGTCTGGGCACGAGGAACTTTGGCAACGGTGCATACTCAGGGAGAACACTTCTTGATAATTAGCGAGAGATCATCTTAAAATGCTACCGTCAATGAAAGAAAGATAAGATGCATAAAAGATAAACATCATATGCAATCAATATAAGTGATATGATATGGCCATCATCATCTTGTGCTTGTGATCTCCATCTCCGAAGCACCGTCATGATCACCATCGTCACCGGCATGACACCATGATCTCCATCATCTTGATCTATATGAATGTGTCGTCACATGGTTGTCTCGCAAACTATTGCTCTTGCAACTATTGCTATCGCGTAGCGATAAAGTAAAGCAATTATTTGGCGCTTGCATCTTATGCAATAAAGAGACAATCATAAGGCTTCTGCCAGTTGCCGATAACTTCAACAAAACATGATCATCTCATACAACAACTTATATCTCCTCACGTCTTGACTATATCACATCACAACATGCCCTGCAAAAACAAGTTAGACGTCCTCTACTTTGTTGTTGCAAGTTTTACGTGGCTGCTACGGGCTTAGCAAGAACCGTTCTTACCTACGCATCAAAACCACAACGATAGTTCGTCAAGTTAGTGATGTTTTAACCTTCGCAAGGACCGGGCGTATCCACACTCGGTTCAACTAAAGTTGGAGAAACTGACACCCGCCAGCCACCTGTGTGCAAAGCACGTCGGTAGAACCAGTCTTGCATAAGCGTACGCGTAATGTCGGCCTGAGCCGCTTCATCCAACAATACCGCCGAACCAAAGTATGACATGCTGGTAAGCAGTATGACTTGTATCGCCCACAACTCACTTGTGTTCTACTCGTGCATATAACATCAACGCACAAAACCTAGGCTCGGATGCCACTGTTGGGGAACGTAGTAATTTCAAAAATTTCCTACGCACACGCAAGATCATGGTGATGCATAGCAACGAGAGGGGAGAGTGTGTCCACGTACCCTTGTAGACCGAAAGCCGAAGCGTTATGAGAACGCGGTTGATGTAGTCGTACGTCTTCACGATCCGACCGATCCAAGCACCGAACGTACGGCACCTCCGTGTTCTGCACACGTTCAGCTCGATGACGATCCCCGGACTCCGATCCATCAGGGTGTCGGGGATGAGTTCCGTCAGCACGACAGCGTGGTGACGATGATGTTGTTTTACCGACGCAGGGCTTCGCCTAAACTCCGCTACGATATGACCGAGGTGGAATATGATGGAGGGGGGCACCGCACACGGCTAAGGAACGATCACGATGATCAACTTGTGTGTCATGGGGTGCCCCCTGCCCCCGTATATAAAGGAGCATGGGGGAGGGGGCGGCCGGCTAAGGGAGGGCGCGCCAGGGAGGAGTCCTACTCCCACCGGGAGTAGGACTCCCTCCTTTCCTAGTCCAACTAGGAGAGAGGAAGGAAGGGAAGGAGAAAGAGAAGGAAGGAGGGCGAGGAAAAGGAGGAAAGGGGGGCCGGCCCCCTAGTCCAATTCGGTTTGGGCTAGGGGGGCCGCGCGCCCTGCCTCCTCTCTTCCACCACCTGGCCCATGAGGCCCATTGCTTCTTCCTCGTATTCCCGTAACTCCCCGGTACCCCCGAAAATACCGGAATCACTCGGAACCCTTCCGATGTCCGAATATAGTCGTCCAATATATCGATCTTGACGTCTCGACCATTTCGAGACTCCTCCTCATGTCCCCGATCTCATCCGGGACTCCGAACTCCTTCGGTACATTAAAACTCATAAACTCATAATATAACTGTCATCGAAACCTTAAGCGTGCGGACTCTACGGGTTCGAGAACTATGTAGACATGACCGAGACATGTTTCCGGTCAATAACAAATAGAGGAACCTGGATGCTCATATTGGCTCCTACATATTCTACGAAGATCTTTATCGGTCAAACCGCATAACAACATACGTTGTTCCCTTTGTCATTGGTATGTTACTTGCCCGAGATTCGATCGTCGGTATCTCAATACCTAGTTCCATCTCGTTACCGCGAAGTCTCTTTACTCGTTCCGTAATACATCATCCCGCAGCTAACTCATTAGTTGCAATGCTTGCAAGGCTTAAGTGATGTGTATTACCGAGAGGGCCCAGAGATACCTCTCCGACAATCGGAGTGACAAATCCTAATCTGGAAATACACCAACTCAACATGTACCTTCGGAGACAACTGTAGAGCACCTTTATAATCACCTAGTTACGTTGTGACGTTTGGTAGCACACAAAGTGTTCCTCCGGTAAATGGGAGTTGCATAATCTCATAGTCATAGGAACATGTATAAGTCATGAAGAAAGCAATAGCAACATACCAAACGATCGTGTGCTAAGCTAACCGAATTGGTCATGTCAATCACATCATTCTCCTAATGATGTGATCCCATTAATCAAATGACAACTCATGTCTATGGCTAGGAAACATAACCATCTTTGATCAACGAGCTAGTCTAGTAGAGGCATACTAGTGACACTATGTTTGTCTATATATTCACACATGTATTATGTTTCCAGTTAATACAATTCTAGCATGAATAATAAATATTTATCATGAAATAAGGAAATAAATAATAACTTTATTATTGCCTCTAGGGCATATTTCCTTCATAAATACCGCTGTAAATCCAGTTTGAATCCGCAGTTAAATCTACTACACTAAGAAAAACACTGAAAATCCGGTAGGAATTACAGTGTAGATCCAGTAGGAATTACACTGTAATTCTACCTAGATTCACACTGAAATCGGCCTAGAATTACAGTGGAAAATATAGTAGGAATTACAGTGTAAATGTACCTAGAATTACATTGTAAAGTCGACCTACAATTACATTGTAAAGATAGTAGGAATTACAGTGTAAATGTACCTAGAATTACACTGTAAAATCGACCTACAATTATATTGTAAATATAGTAGGAATTACACTGTAATTTTACCTAGAATTACACTGTGAAATCGACCTAGAATTACACTGTAAAATCACCCTACAATTATAGTGTAAATATAGTAGGAATTACAGTGTAAATGTACCTACAATTACACTGTAATTCTACCTAAATTTACACTGTAAAAATCAAGACTCACAGCGAATACATAGTGACAACCGCCAAATGTCATTGATCTCATAGAAGCAACCTTCATAGAATCCTTAAACTTCTTAATATTGCCAAGGAGACTCTCATATACCAATCTAGATAAATCATAGTTCATCACAGAACTACAATCTCTGAAAATGTGGAAATACTTGGGACTAGGAAAAATGCTTGTATTTGGACACAAGAAAGTGGACAAGGCAATACACATGAAGCAGATGAAAGTGTCTTCACCAGGCAATTCTTCAGATTTGAGTGTATTGCAGAACAAAGAAACCGGTGGGCTGCTGGTCACATTGAAATGGGACAAGATAAACTGACGCCCAGCCTCAGCATCGGACATAATGGGCTCACCATCAACAGGAAGATCTAAGATGTCATGTTCGACATATTTGGGAATCGGAATAAACTTCTTCCTAATCTGAATATGTGAAGCAAGATCAAATTTGGACACTACCATTTGACAAACCTAAGAGGCACCTCTGTCCTCAAAATTTTGAGAAGGCAATCTGCCCTGTAGCTCTGAAGAACAAGACTTGCCTAAGAGACAAGCCACCAATAACGGTGGAGAACAACTTGCCAGAGTATCTAGTGAATGTAGTGGCTACAGGAAAATCAGAAGACCTCTTGCGCTTCTACAACACAACAAGAAACACAAACAAAAGAAAAAATCAAGATAATTTACATTAAAAAGAAACAAAAGAAAGACATCTAGCAACAACAACTAGAACTATATGGAACTAGGTTCTTGTGCATCAATAGCCATTCCAGAAAAAAATAGATATGATGAAGATTACAAAAGGACTTATCTAGAACTTATATCCATATCTATCATAGAGAAGTTGCATGCAAAAAAAGGAAATATAAACAACAAAAAATAAAATACCACATTGTGAGCTCCAGCATTTGTAATCTTCCGTTTTAAGCAATTCACTTTCTGCAAAAACATAAAAAGAAGAATTATCCATTAACTACAAACATGCATTAACTGATACAAAAATGAAACCGGTACAAAAAAGTTAACTACAGCACCACACTTACATGAGACACGTAGAACTCATACAAAGCTTTCTCCAAATCAGGATCATCCATTTGACCTTCCTGCAGTTAACAGATGAAACAAATGAATGAACTAAAAACCCGGAACAAATAATCTACCAAGCAAGAAATAAAAAATCAAATTAGAAATATAACCTCCGAAGCTTGAAAAGGATCATCCTCGGCAAAATCATTGGGGACAAAAGGATCCCCATCTGAATCATCACAATCATCAACACAAGCAGCAGAAGTGCCCTTACCAAAAGCCTTCATGAGTTTCTCCATACTTTAATCTATAACCTAAATATGTACAAACGCAAAGAAAAGGACAAAAAGTCTGAGATGAAATGGCAGAAGGGATAAAACATAACAAAAATATAAAGAAGAAATTCATTGATAGCATTTACAGTCTACATCTCTTTTATTTCACTACATAACCCACTGAGAATTACAGTGTAGAAAACCCCTGCGAATTACAGCAGAAACCAACTGAGAATTACATTGTAAGTACACTGTAATCACCGACTAAGAAAAATACACTGGAATTCCGATGAAGATCACAGTGTAAATCTTAATATAATTACAATCTAAATCCTCTAAGAAAATACACTGGAATCAGATGCATCACAAGAACTTACAAACTAGCGATGCATAACAAGAGCAGTCACAATTCCTCTGCTACAAATAACAGTGTAAATTACACTGAATTTACACTATAAAATCAGCTATCAATTACACTGTAAATCCACAACGCAATTCCACTATAAAAATTCAAGTGAATTACACTGTAATTCCACTAGAGAATACAGTGCAAATCCATGGCAATTACACTATAAATCAGCTATCAAATTACACTGTACATCACTGACAAATACACTGTAACTCCACTAACAAATACAGTGCAACCCCACTGACAAAAATACACTGCAATTAGGACATATACATTGTTATTCCACTAGCAAATATAGTGCAGATCCACTGACAAAATACACTGAAATTACACTATAAAATAACCATGGATTACACTACAAATTGCTTTGGATTTACACTACAAATATGCTACCTATCCACTAGAAAATTACAATGAAAATCCAGTATAAAATACACTGAAAATCACTCTAAAAAACAATGGGGATTGCACTGTAAATTCAAAAAAGGAATTACAGAGTAAACCACATACCCACTAAACGATACCAGTGAAGAGAAATGGTCTATGGGTTAAAGGCCCGGGAACAGAATACATCCATTCGAATTGACTGAATACATCAGACTACTACAACTAAGCAAGCCAGCCTCACATGGACAACTCGAATGCCAACAACCAATCAATTACAGATCAGCAGATCAAACTGACGCACATCCCAGCTACCGCGCTTAGCAGATCAATCAAACGCATCCCAGAAACGGCACAACCTAAACAAATCTACACGGAAAAAAGCTGCGGGGGATGGATACAATCATCATATCTGACAGACAAAAGCAACTCCCAACCTAACAGATCACTGGAACAACAAAAAGG
>NC_041391.1:1026836-1104514 GCF_002162155.2 Triticum dicoccoides | reverse complement strand
AATCCGATGAACAAAATCGCCAGCGGCGGAAATGGGGACGGGTCGGTGCGGCGCCGAGAGATGCCGCAGATCCCGACGGCGGGAACAAAAGGGAGGCGGAGGAAGCGGGGCAACACGACGGAGAGCGCGGACGAGCCACCACCAAAACACTAGATCGAGCGGCGAGGCGGAGCTCCAAATCGCCATGGCTATCTCTCTCTCGCTCGACTCTATTCGGGGTTGCGTGTTTGAAGTCACAAAGGGGCTGGGAGGAGGAGGGTGACATGGGTTGCGATGGAAAAAATAACGGGTCAACCACACGGGCCCAATAAGAGAAACGACACAAAATAACGGGTCACACACGAATCTCAGCACAAAGATCGCACGGCACAGAAAACGGATGAAAGCGAATTATTTTCATCCGGATGTAAATTAGCAGATCCGTTATTCTATAGTCAGCTCAATAGTCTTTTTCAGGAACGGCCTAAATTATTTTTAAATCGAAAGGCCCACAATCTTAACGTGACTTGGTAGAAGACGTTTTGACTCCTACGTATAGAGATCCATATTCTTTAAAGCTGAACCGTTTTTGTTGCTAGTTAAATCTCATTACAATCTGGTCCGTTCTTTTTCTATCGTTTTAATAACATAATAGAAGATTCAGGGAAATGGTATATTTTATTTTTACCTGCCTAGTAAGATATAATATCTAGGATTTGTGCCAACTAGGCGTCGGTAAATCGTGGCATCTCATTAATGGAAGAGCGGGTCATTTGTAGTATCATAATATTATACCGTTTTGTAGAATGTGAAACCAGAAAAGTTAAACTTAAATATACCATGTCCACAAATTAACATTGAAATTTAACAAATGAATAAATAAGGTAGTCAAAGATACTAATCTATAATACTAAGCATTGGGGAGTTATGATCCTATAATGATCTCCGTTTTGACCTGCCTTAGGTTTCATATAAATGTAAATGGGAATTGCGAAATTTTGTAGCTTCAACATTCTTACGAGCAATCATTGTGATTGTGGTGTGCTCATGAATGCTGTTGGTGGGTGAAGTGTTGACATGCATGGTTATGTGATTGGTTTCTGATGCTGATACGTAGAATCCGATGAACAAAATCGCCGGCGGCGGAAATGGGGACGGGTCGGTGCGGCGCCGAGAGATGCCGCAGATCCCGACGGCGGGGACAAAAGGGAGGCGGAGGAAGCGGGGCAACACGACGGAGAGCGCGGACGAGCCACCACCAAAACACTAGATCGAGCGGCGAGGCGGAGCTCCAAATCGCCATGGCTATCTCTCTCTCGCTCGACTCTATTCGGGGTTGCGTGTTTGAAGTCACAAAGGGGCTGGGAGGAGGAGGGTGACATGGGTTGCGATGGAAAAAATAACGGGTCAACCACACGGGCCCAATAAGAGAAACGACACAAAATAACGGGTCACACACGAATCTCAGCACACAGATCGCACGGCACAGAAAACGGATGAAAGCGAATTGTTTTCATCCGGATGTAAATTAGCAGATCCGTTATTCTATAGTCAGCTCAATAGTCTTTTTTAGGAAAGGCCTAAATTATTTTTAAATCGAAAGGCCCACAATCTTAACGTGACTTGGTAGAAGACGTTTTGACTCCTACGTATAGAGATCCATATTCTTTAAAGCTGAACCGTTTTTGTTGCTAGTTAAATCTCATTACAATCTGGTCCGTTCTTTTTCTATCGTTTTAATAACATAATAGAAGATTCATGGAAATGGTATATTTAATTTTTACCTGCCTAGTAAGATATAATATCTAGGATTTGTGCCAACTGACATATACCATTCCGTAGTATGTGGAACCAGAAAAGTAAAACTGACATATACCATTTCCACAAATTAGCATTGAAATTTTACAAACGAATAAATGATGTTATCAAAGATACTAACCTATAATACCAAGCCTTGGGTATCCAGGATCATATAATAATCCCCCTTTTCCCTGTATTAGGTGCTTAAAAATATCAACAGGTCAGACAAACAATTTGCAGCTTCAACGTTTGAACGAGCAAGCATTGCGATGGTGTTGTGCGCATGAATTGAACTACTGGGTGAAGTGATGACTCACACGGTTATGTGATTGGTTTCTATTACTGATATGTATAATAATGAAATAAGTGTGATGTTTTTTCTTATGCGTATATTATATTTAATTGCGTCGTGGAAGAGATCAGTGTTGATTGGATAAATATGTATGCATGCCTGTTACATGATCTGTTGTAGTCATCCGTAATTTTCAAGCATTCAATTGATGGATGTGTGTAGATTCGAGAGATTTATCCGATGTCCACTCCATTTATGACACCAGACCATTTACAGCAATCATACTATACAATCATCCTTTTCTTCATCCATAAAAAAAATGATGGGGCGCACCCAATATTACACCCTACGAATCCTCTAAATTTAGCCACCACATGAGGCAAAACCGAATGACCATGCGAAGATTCATAAGCCTAAATGGCAAAACATGTCACCATGAACATTTTTGTTTGCGTATTTAGTTATCATAACTATATAATAAATGATCAGATTATAGAGAAAATGATATCATAGCTAAAATGAGTGCCAACTAGGCTTCAACCATACATGGCTTGTCATTCAACAAAGCATGATACGGATCCATAGCATGTTGAACGAGGAAGGTAAAAGTAAAATATACCATTTCCATGAGTTAGCATTAAATTTATAAAAACTAAGAAATAAGGTATTCAAAGATACTAGCCTATAGGAGTAAGCTTTGGGGAGAGAGCATCATATTTTGCATTCCATTTTGTGATGCCTTTGGTGCTAATAATGTACATAGAAGGAGAACATAATTTTTAGTTTCGTCTATCTGACGAGCGCACAACATGATTAGGGTGTGGGCATGAATGCGGCTGGTGGGTGAGGTGTGGGCAATCTATGGATATGACAAAATTCGATAGACCAACAAGATGTTCATTGCATGTATGCCACAAACCACTCACATTAATCATCCTACATGTAACCTTTTTCTTAATCAATCATTCATAATTCTAGCTAGCCACACACATAATTACGAACAACTAATCAGCTTCTATATCCACCACATGAAATAAACTAGCATGTCCATGCATAGATTGATGGGCCTAAATTTCAACACATATCACCATGGAAATTTCTGGCTCAATTTTATGTATCTTAAATATATAATAAATGATTGGACTACTCACAGTAAGATATAATATCTAGGATTTGTGCCAACTAGGCATCAACAGTCAAATGTGGCATCTCATTAATGGAAGAGCGGATCTTTTGTAGTATCATAATATGATACCGTTTAGAAGAATGTGAAACCCGAAAAGTTAAAATTAAATATACCATTGATACGTCTCCAACGTATCTATAATTTTTTTTGTTCCATGCTATTATATTACCCATTTTGGATGTTTATGGGCTTTACTTTACACTTTTATATCATTTTTTGGGACTAACCTACTAACCGGAGGCCCAGCCTGAATTGCTGTTTTTTTGCCTATTTCAGTGTTTCGAAGGAAAGGAATATCAACCGGAGTCCAAATGGAATGAAACCTTCGGGAGCGATGTTTTTGGAACAAACGCAATCCAGGAGACTTGGAGTGGACGTCAAGAAGCAACCGAGGCAGCCACGAGGCAGGAGGGCGCACCTACCACTCTCGTGGGCCCCTCGTGGCTCCCCTGACCTACCTCCTTCGCCTATATATATCCATATACCCTGAAAACATCTAGGAGCACCACGAAAAACTATTTCCACCGCCGCAACCTTCTGTATCCGCAAGATCCCATCTTGGAGCCTTTGTCGGCGCTCTACCGGAGGGGGAATCAACCGCGGAGAGCCACTACATCATCTCCAAGGCCTCTCCGATGAGTCGGGAGTAGTTTACCATAGACCTTCGGGTCCATAGTTATTAGCTAGATGGCTTCTTCTCTCTCTTTGAATCTCAATAGAAAGTTCTCCTCGATCTACTTGGAGATCTATTCAATGTAACTCTTTTTGCGGTGTGTTTGTCGAGATCCGATGAATTGTGGGTTTATGATCAATTTTATCTATGAGAAATATTTGAATATCCTCTGAATTTTTTTATGTATGATTGCTTAGCTTTGCAAGTCTCTTCAAATTATCAGTTTGGTTTGGCCTACTAGATTGATATTTCTTGCAATAGGAGAAGTGCTTAGCTTTGGGTTCAATCTTGCGGTGTACTTTCCCAGTGACAGCAGGGGTAGCAAGGCACGTATTGTATTGTTGCCATTGAGGATAAAAATATGGGGTTTATATCATATTGCATGAGTTTATCCCTCTACATCATGTCATCTTTCTTAATGCGTTACTCTATTGTTCATGAACTTAATACTCTAGATGCAGGTAGGAGTCGGTTGATGTGTGGAGTAATAGTAGTAGATGCAGGCAGGAGTCGGTCTACTTGTCACGGACGTGATGCCTATATACATGATCATGCCTAGACAATCACATAATTATTAGCTTTTCTATCAATTGCTCGACAGTAATTTGTTCACCCACCGTAATACTTATGTTATCTTGAGAGAAGCCACTAGCGAAACCTATGGCCCCCTGATAACCCACAAGTATAGGGGATCGCAACAGTTTTTGAGGGTAGAGTACTCAACCCAAATTTGTTGATTCAACACAATGGGAGCCAAAGAATATTCTCAAGTATTAGCAACTGAGTTGTCAATTCAGTCACACCTGGATAACTTAGTATCTGCAGAAAGTATTTAGTAGCAAAGTAATATGATAGTAGTGGTAACAGTAATAAAAGGTAACAGTAGCAAAAGTAATATTTTGGGTATTTTGTAGCGATTGTAACAATAGCAACGGGAAAGTAAATAAGCGAGAACCAATATAGGAAAAGCTCGTAGGCATTGGATCGGTTATGGATAATTATGCCGTATGCGGTTCATCATGTAACAGTCATAATGTAGGGTGACACAGAACTAGCTCCAATTCATCAATGTAATGTAGGCATGTATTCCCAATATAGTCATACGTGCTTATGGAAAAGAACTTGCATGACATCTTTTGTCCTACCCTCCCGTGGCAGCGGGGTCCTAATGGAAACTAAGGGATATTAAGGCCTCATTTTAATACAGAACCGGACCAAAGCATTAACACATAGTGAATACATGAACTCGTCAAACTATGGTCATCATCGGGAGTGGTCCCGATTATTGTCACTTCGGGGTTGCCGGATCATAACACATAGTAGGTCACTATAGACTTGCAAGATAGGATCAAAACTCACATATATTCACGAAATAATAGTAGGTTCAGATCTGAAATCATGGCACTCGGGCCCTAGTGACAAGCATTAAGCATAGCAAAGTCATAGCAACATCAATCTCAGAACATAGTGGATACTAGGGATCAAACCCTCACAAAACTAACTCGATTCCATGATAGATCTCATCCAACCAATCACCGTCCAGCAAGCCTACGATGGAATTACTCACGCACGGTGGTGAGCATCATGAAATTAGTGATGGAGGATGGTTGATGATGACGACGGCGACGAATCCCCCTCTCCGGAGCCCCGAACGGACTACAGATCGGCCCTCTCGAGAGGTTTTAGGGCTTGGCGGCGGCTCCGTATCGTAAAATGCGATGATTTGTTCTTCTTGATTTTTTTCTCTCCAAAAGCAAATATATAGAGTTGGAGTTGGCGTCGGAGGGACTCCAGGGGCCTCACCCTTGTGGACAGGGTGTGGCCCCCCTGGTCTTCATACTTTGCAATGATTTTTTATTATTTCCAAATAGACGTTCCGTGGAGTTTCAGGTCATTCCGAGAACTATTTTTTCTGCACATAAATAACACCATGCAATTTTTGCTGAAAACAGCGTCAGTCCGGGTTAGTTCCATTCAAATCATGCAAATTAGAGTCCAAAACAAGGGCAAAAGTGTTTGGAAAAGTAGATACGACGGAGACTTATCAACTCCCCCAAGCTTAAACCTTTGCTTGTCCTCAAGCAATTCAGTTGATAAACTGAAACAGATAAAGAAAAACTTTTACAAACTCTGTTTGCACTTGTTGGTATAAATATGTAAAGCTAGCATTCAAGTTTCATAAAAATCATGACTAACCACGTTTGCAATAATTCTCAAGCCTCATATTTACTCATATCAATAGCATAATCAACAAGCAAGCCATAATAATAAATCTCGGATGACAACACTTTCTCAAAACAATCATAATATGATATAAAAAGATGGTATGTCACTAGTCCTTTCTGAGACCGCAAAACATAAATGCAGAGCACCTTTAAAGATCAAGGACTGACTAGACATTGTAATTCATGGTAAAAGAGATCCAATCATAGTCATACCCAATATAAATTAATAGTAATGAATGCAAATGACAGCTGTGCTCTCTAGCTAGTGCTTTTTAATAAGAGGGTGCTGACTCAACATAAAAGTCAATAGATAGGCTCTTCGCAGAGGGAAGCAGGGATTTGTAGAGGTGCCAGAGCTCGGTTTTGAAATAGAGATAAATAATATTTTGAGCGGCATACTTTCATTGTCAACATAACAACTAAGATATGGCGATATCTTCCATGCTACACACATTCTATGCGGTTCCCAAACAGAGTGGTAAAGTTTATACTCCCCCTCCACCAACAAGCATCAATCCATGACTTGCTCGAAACAACAAGTGTCTCCAACTAGCAACAGTCCCAGGGGGAGTTTTGTGTGCAATTAGTTTGATTTAGTTTGCATAAAGCATGGGACTAGGCATGACGGAGACCAGCCATTTTCTCGTGAATGAGGAGCAGATTCCACTCCTCATGAGAATAACCCGCCTAACATGGAAGATAAGGGCAGCCCTGATACGTCTCCAGCGTATCTATAATTTTTGATTGCTCCATGCTCTATTACCTACTGTTTTGGGCAATATTGGGCTTTATTATCCACTTTTATATTATTTCTGGGACTAACCTATTAACCGGAGGCCCAGCCTAGATTTGCTGTTTTTTTGCCTATTTCAGTGTTTCGAAGAAAAGGAATATCAAACGGAGTCAAAACGGAACGAAATCAACTGGAGAAGTTATTTTTGGAAGGAAAGCTACCGGATGGACTTGACCCCACGTCAGGAAAGGAGGGATGTGGCCACGAGGGTGGGGGGCACGCCCACCCCCCTAGGGCGCGCCCCCTGCCTCGTGGGGCCCCCGAAGCTCCACCGACATACTTCCTTCACCCATATATACTCACGTACCCTAAAACTTCCAGAACGGAGAATAGATCGGGAGTTCCGCCGCCTCAAGCGTCCAGAGCCACGAAAAACCAATAGGGACCCTGTTCCGGCACCCTGCTGGAGGGGGGAACCCTCACCTGTGGCCATCTTCATCATCCCGGCGCTCTCCATGACGAGGAGGGAGTAGTTCACCCTTGGGGCTGAGGGTATGTACCAGTAGCTATGTGTTTGATCTCTCTCTCTCTCTCTCGTGTTCTTGGTTTGGCATGATCTCGATGTATCGCGAGCTTTGCAATTATAGTTGGATCTTATGTTTCTTCTCCCCCTCTACTCTCTTGTACTGAATTGAGTTTTCCCCTTGAAGTAATCTTATCGGATTGAGTCTTTAAAGATTTGAGAACACTTGGTGTATGTCTTGCCGTGCGTATCTGTGGTGACAATGGGATATCTCGTGATTCACTTGATGTATGTTTTGGTGATCAACTTGCGGGTTCCGCCCATGAACCTATGCATAGGGGTTGGCACACGTTTTCGTCGTGATTCTCCGGTAGAAACTTTGGGGCACTCTTTGAGGTTCTATGTGTTGGTTGAATAGATGAATCTGAGATTGTGTGATGCATATCATATAATCATACCGACGGATACTTGAGGTGACATTGGAGTATCTAGGTGACATCAGGGTTTTGGTTGATTTCTGTCTTAAGGTGTTATTCTAGTACAAACTATAGGGCTGTTTGTGACACTTATAGGAATAGCCCAACGGATTGATTGGAAAGAATAACTTTGAGGTGGTTTCGTACCCTACCATAATCTCTTCGTTTGTTCTCCACTATTAGTGACTTTGGAGTGACTCCTTGTTGCACGTTGAGGGATAGTTATATGATCCAATTATGTTATTATTGTTGAGAGAACTTGCACTAGTGAAAGTATGAACCCTAGTCCTTGTTTCCTAGCATTGCAATACCGTTTACGCTCACTTTTATCGCTTTCTACCTTGCTGTTTTTATATTTTCAGATTACAAATACCTATATCTACCATCCATATTGCACTTGTATCACCACCACTTCGCCGAACTAGTGCACCTATACAATTTACCATTGTATTGGGTGTGTTGGGGACACAAGAGACTCTTTGTTATTTGGTTGCAGGGTTGTTCGAGAGAGACCATCTTCATCCTACGCCTCCCACGGATTGATAAACCTTAGGTCATCTACTTGAGGGAAATTTGCTACTGTCCTACTAACCTGTGCACTTGCAGGCCCAACAATGCCTACAAGAAGAAGGTTGTGTAGTAGACATCAAGCAGTTTCTGGCGCTGTTGCCGGGAGGTGAGTGCTTGAAGGTATATATTTAGATCTTGCATTTGAATCTTTTTGTTTCTTGTTTTAGCAATAGTTTAGTTTACAAAAGAAAACTACAAAAAATGGAATTGAGTTTGTCTCATACGCTTTATCTTTTTAATATCTTACGTGAGAATGATGGAAAAGAAAATTGTGCCAAAGTCTTAGAAGAAGAATGCATTAAAATGTTTGGCACTTAATCTTTGAATGATGATCATGATTGCAATGTTGTTAGTATGAACTCCTTGAATATCCATAGTACTAATGATGATTGCACTAGTTATGATGAAAATGTCTCCTATAAACAGGTCAATTTTTGTGGAGTACATTGGGTTTGCAGGTACACACCAAATAGGGAAGATAGTTATTGCAAGAGGCATAAGTATTTAGAAACTAAATTGTTGCAAGAAAGTCTGGATGATTGTGCTGAAAATTGAAATTTGTTTGGCCGTACTTGTGGACTTTGCAATGAAAGTGGTCATTTAGCTATCCGACGCAAATTGTTCCACGATCTAATCATGTCCAAAAATTGTGATGAGTTGATTTCCCTTGCAAATTATAATGAACTTAGCTTGCTTATGGGTATGAAGAAATGAAACGTTTAACTAGTGATCTTCCAGAATTTGCCCGTTACAAACTTCTTGGTTTTGATCTAGAGGAAATTTATATGTATTGTGCGGTGAATTGCATTGAAAATTCTTATTTTGCCAATTACATAAAGAAAAGAAAACAAATAGAAGATGAAGAGAAAGCTAACTAAAGGGAATAGACTTCCCAATATTCTCCTATTATTTCTTATGATGAATCAGGTAACGAGGAGGAGCCTTCTATTCAACAAATCTCATTAATAAGGAGCTCCAAATATAGGATTGAACCCACACATGATGTGGTGAAGAAGAAGAAAAGAAAAAGGAAGAGAGGTTAAAAGGTATCCCTCACAAATAATGTTGCTCCTATTATTGTTGTGCCTCATGAAAATGAATCAAAAATAATTATGGAAGATGGTGCACTTGATGATGATCTCGTTATGCCTATTGCTTGTTGTGATGATTATTATTGGGAAGATAATGATACTCCTTATGATCTTGAAATTTTTTTTGGCACTTGCTTGGAACAATATGATAATAATTTTTGCTATACTATTTGTGCTATCCATACTATTAATGATGAGAGTGATTATGCTTATGATACGAAAAGGCCCAAGCTTGGGGAAGCTATGTTTAATGAGGATGACATATTTGAGAATATATTTGCTGCAATTAATGTTTGTCCCAAGCTTGGGGATGCTACGTTTAATGAAGATGATATCTTTAGCTTCTCAAGTTTTGATACGCAAAGTTGTTATGATGATAGCATGCCTTTTACCTATGATGATTATATTTATGAAAGTGGGTTTGGAAGAGTGTCAACTTTAGGAAGTAGTGATCCCACAATATTGGAGGATGTTGAATCTTATTATGATAATTATGAAAGTGGATTTGGAGAGGTCATGACTTTATTTATTGATGTATCCACTATTTCAGAAGAGATTTCAATTGATTATGATGAGAACAAAGTTGCTACTTATGATGATTATTGTGATGAAACTTGTGCTATAAAAAGTAATGATGAGTATATTTATAAAACTTGTCGTGATTATGATTAGTATTTTTCCAAACATTAATCTTTTAATACGGAAACAATTTGTAGTATTCAAGTCTCTTATGATACTCCCACTATTCCGAATGAGAAGAATTTTTCTTATGTGGAGAGTAAGAAAAATTCTGTTCTTGTAGATCATAAAAAGAATGCTTTAGGTGCTGGTTATATTGTTGAATTCATTCATGATGCTACTGAAAATTATTATGAGGGAGGAATATATGCTTGTAGGAATTGCAACAATATCAAGTTTCCTCTCTATGTGCTTAAAGTTTTGAAGTTATGCTTGTTTTACCTTCCTATACAAGTTGATTTTTGTTCCCATAAATTGTTTGCTCACAAAATCCCTATGCATAGGAAGTGGGTTAGACTTAAATGTGCTAGTCATATTCGTCATGATGCTCTCTTTATGTTTCAATTCTTATCTTTTATGTGAGCATCATTGAAATCATCATGCCTAGCTAGGAGCGTTAAACGATACCGCTTGTTGGGAGGCAACCCAATTTTATTCTAGTTTCTTGATTTTTGGTTCTGTTTAGTAATAAATAATCCATCTAGCTTCTGTTTAGATGTGGTTTTGTTTTTTAATTAGTGTTTGTGCCAAGTAGAACCTTTGTGAAGACTTGGTTGAAGTCTTTATGATCATGCTGTAAAAAACAGAAACTTTAGCTCTCACGAGATTAGCTAAACCTTTTTACTGGAGAGTGCTATTTAGTTGATTCTTTTTGCATATGATTATTAGACAAATTCCTCAGGTCCACCAATTTATTTTAGAATTTTTGGAGTTCCAGAAGTATACGTTTGATACAGATTACTACAGACTTTTCTGTTTTTGACAGATTCTGTTTTCATTGTGTTGCTTGCTTATTTTGATGAATCTATGGCTAGTAAAATAGTTTATAAATCATAGAGAAGTTGGAATACAGTAGGTTTAACACCAATATAAATAAAGAATGAGTTCATTACACTACCTTGAAGTGGTGTTTTGTTTTCTTTCACTAACGGAGCTCACGGGTTTTCTGTTAAGTTTTGTGTTGTGAAGTTTTCAAGTTTTGGGTAAAGATTCGATGGACTATGGAATAAGGAGTGGCAAGAGCCTAAGCTTGCGGATGCCCAAGGCACCCCAAGGTAATATTCGAGGATAACCAAGCGTCTAAGCTTGGGGATGCCCCGGAAGGCATCCCCTCTTTCGTCTTCGTTCATCGGTAACTTTACTTGGAGCTATATTTTTTCACCACATGATATGTGTTTTGTTTGGAGCGTCATTTTATTTTATTTAGCTTCGCTTGCTGTTTGAATAAAGTACCAAGATCTGAAATTCTTAAATGTTAGAGAGTCTTCACATAGTTGCATAATTATTCGGCTACTCATTGATCTTCACTTATATCTTTCGGAGTAGTTTTTGTTATTGCTCTAGTACTTCACTTATATCTTTTAGAGCATGGTGGTATGTCGGTGTCAAAACCGGCGGATCTCGGGTAGGGGGTCCCGAACTGTGCGTCTAGGCGGATGGTAATAGGAGACAAGGGACACGATGTTTTTACCCAGGTTCGGGCCCTCTCGATGGAGGTAAAACCCTACTCCTGGTTGATTAATGTTGATGATATGGGTAGTACAAGAGTAGATCTACCACGAGATCAAAGAGGCTAAACCGTAGAAGCTAGCCTATGGTATGATTGTTGTTCGTCCTACGGACTAAAACCCTCCGGTTTATATAGACACCGGAGAAGGCTAGGGTTACACAGAGTCGGTTACAATGGTAGGAGATCTACATATCCGTATCGCCAAGCTTGCCTTCCACGCCAAGGAAAGTCCCATCCGGACACGGGACGAAGTCTTTAATCTTGTATCTTCATAGTCCAGGAGTCCGGCCAACGGTGATAGTTCGGCTATCCGGACAACCCCTAATCCAGGACTCCCTCAGTAGCCCCTGAACCAGGCTTCAATGACGACGAGTCCAGCGCGCATATTGTCTTCGGCATTGCAAGGAGGGTTCCTCCTCCGAATACTTCATAGAAGATTTTGAACACAAGGATAGTGCCCGGCTCTGGAAAATAAGTTCCACATAACACCGTAGAGAGAATAATATTTACACAAAATCAATCTGCTGATGTATTCCGCAGCGTGCCATCACGCCACGGCCAAGTCTTTATTCGAATCGTTTTGGCTGTACCACCTCAGCGCGTTTAGCGAGGCGGCTTCCTTGGCACGTCTTGTCAAAGCAGAGATCATGTCCCCCTTATTCTGGGATTCTCATCAATATGGACGTGGGTAACCTAACCGTGCCATTAATTTACGGTGCTTGGGAGATAAGCGAGTTTTACCGGGCTAGTGGGGACGCTTAGTTGCGTCCGCCCATATAAGGGGATAAGGATCCACCTTTTTCCATGTACGCCTTCTTCCTCCTTTGCTTATCCATTCCTGCGCACTCCAGCTCCAGCGCCCAAGTCCGCACATCTCACCTCGACCTTCTCCAACTATGTCCGGAGCGGGAGGCAAGTGGATGGCCTCCTCCGTCACGGAGGGACACATCAAGAAGCTGAGGAAGGCCGGATACTTGTCTAATGACATCGAGTACCGGCTCCCCGAGAAAGGGCAGCTCATCCCCACCCCCAGGCCCCATGAGAGGGTGGTGTTCCTCCCCCACTTCCTCCGCGGACTAGGTTTTCCACTTCACCCATTTGTCCGAGGGCTCATGTTCTACTACGGCCTAGATTTCCATGATCTGGCCCCGAATTTCAGCCTCAACATCTCGGCATTCATCGTCATGTGCGAGGCCTTCCTCTGCATCCAGCCCCACTTCGGCTTATGGCTGAAGACCTTCAATGTCAAGCCGAAGGTAGTGGGCGGCCGCCAAGCGGAGTGCGGAGGTGCCATGGTGGGCAAGATGGCCAACGTCCTATGGCTCGAGGGCTCCTTCGTGGAGACCATAAAGGGGTGGAAATCGGGGTGGTTCTACATCACAGAGCCGCGCGACTCTAAATGGGCAGCGGCCCCCGAATTCAGATCTGGCTTCCCCACATGGCTCACCTCATGGAAAGAGACGGGCCTGGCGTGGGGTAAATCCGAAGAGCTGGCCGGAATCCAAACCTGCGTCCGAAACCTGGTGGACAAGAAGCTCAAGCTTGTCAATGTAGTCCAGGTTATGCTCATCCGCCGGATCCTCCCATGCCAGCAACGGGCCTTCAACTTGTGGGAGTTTGATCCGGCACAGCACCGAACCTTGAGCCGGCTCTTCGACACTACGTACGAAGATGCCTGGAAGGTGCTGTTCAAGGGCGCCGAGGCTCCCGCATCCGCTTCCGAAGATCGCGGATTCAGCTCGCAGCATCAAGCCAGCGAGGTAAGCTATTTTACCCTTTATGGGACTCTTTTTTCATAGTTGGACTCTATGCGGGATCTAAACTCCCTTACCTTTGCCAGGATTGGTAGAAGACGGCCGGACGGATTAGCTGTCCGGCTCCCTTGTCGGAAGACCCAGCGGATGCCCACTTGATGGGGCTGCTGGCCCCGGCACCTTACGTGGTGCCGGAGAAGAAGGCCAAGAAGCAGGCCACGGGAACTCGAAAGAGTTCCAGACGCCAGGTGGTGTTGGACTCACCGTCCGATGACTCTGAGGCGGACTCCTCCCGTAAAGACGAGGAGGAGAAAAAGAGGCATGTCCCCCAGCGGGGGGAGAGAAGAAAAGTAAGGCCGCCCCAACTGGGGAGGCCGGAGGGTCCAAGAAAGGAAGGACCCTTCCTCCGGACTTTTCCACCAACGCCGACGACGGCGAAGAGGAGTGGCCCTCGAGGGCCAAGCCCCTGGCGAGATCGTAAGTGTCCGGATTCCAGAATAACTCATGATTTTTCATTTGTCGCATAGTGTCTTCTAACGCCGAATACAACCATGTAGCCCGCCCAAGGATGAGCTCGCCGCTTCGTCAAGTGGTTCCCTGGATTCGTCGGATGTGAATAGCACTTCACTTCTGACCGCCTCCTCCCCTCGTGACGCAGACGACGCCGCGGTGGAGTCCCAAAAGGGGCCTGTCGGTGTCAGAACTGGCGGATCTCGGGTAGGGGGTCCCGAACTGTGCTTCTAGGCGGATGGTAACAGGAGACAAGGGACACGATGTTTTTACCCAGGTTCGGGCCCTCTCGATGGAGGTAATACCCTACTCCTGCTTGCTTAATATTGATGATATGGGTAGTACAAGAGTAGATCTACCACGAGATCAAGGAGGCTAAACCCTAGAAGCTAGCCTATGGTATGATTGCTGTTCGTCCTACGGACTAAAACCCTCCGGTTTATATAGACACCGGATAGGTTAGGGTTACACAGAGTCGGTTACAATGGTAGGAGATCTACATATCCGTATCGCCAAGCTTGCCTTCCACGCCAAGGAAAGTCCCATCCAGACACGGGACGAAGTCTTCAATCTTGTATCTTCATAGTCTTGGAGCCCGACCGTGACGATAGTCCAGCTATCCGGACACCCCCTAGTCCGGGACTCCCTCAGTAGCCCCCGAACCAGGCTTCAATGACGATGAGTCCAGCACGTTGATTGTCTTCGGCATTGCGAGGCGGGTTCTTCTCCAAATTCCATATACTTGTTGAATAGTGTCCGGCTTCTGATAAATGCTGCGCTCCTCGGCTTCTATGCCCAATAATGGCCATCTTCCACGTGTTTGAATGAATGCGAACAGCCAGGGTATTTTTACAATTACCCCCCTAGCCGCGCAAATGAGCTGCCTATGAAAGGGGAAGGATCTAGATCTGAGTCACACCATCCCCCTTTTGCAAGTTTTCATCAGAGCGCCTCTGACCAAGGCCCATTCCATCATGGACAGTCGACGCGGCTCCTCTTCTCGCGCTCCCAGCCCTCAGCCAGGAAATTGGGAGAGATGCTCAGTCCCGCATAACGAGTTAGTTATACTCCAAACCAAGGGATTTCTACCCCCGGCCTTCTTCGTTCCGGTTCGAGCCGGACTTGCCACCTAAAAGGGCGGAAAGCAAGCGGAGAGCATCCCCGTTCCCTCTAAAGGAGAGCGGGTATGATTCATCTCTTATCTAGTAAGAGGCCTCGGATTGCCCATCCATCCGTTTCTCCGGGGGCTCTTGGAGTTCCATGGCCTCCAATTGCACCACCTTACTCCTGCCTCCAGCCTGCACATCGCGGGCTTTGTGGCCCTTTGCGAACTATTCTTGGGCGTCGAGGCCTAGTACCCCGTTCTCATGAGCGGTCAATATATCAAGTGGGCGGAGCCGAGCTATGGCGCATCGCCAGGACCGGATACCTATACGGAACCCCAAAGAAGGCGTTCGAAGACTGGCCTTCGGAATGGTTTTATATGGAGGACGTCCCGCTGCCGGATCCTGTTCGGATCGGCCTTCCGGAGTTCAGCAATGCTCCTCTGAAGAAGCGCCTGAGCTGGCGCCCTCGGAGCCCCCGGAGAGAAGATGACCGGGATGTCCGTTATTTGATGAGCCGAATAAGGTTACTGGCTCATGCCGGATTGACCATGACAGGAGTCATGGCAATCTGCATTATGAGGGGAGTGCAGCCGCTTCAATACAGGGGCCACCCCATGTGGGACTTCAACAGGGAGGACGACGCCACCCGCCATGGCCGCAAAGGGCCAGGATCGGTCACCGAACTGGTGAAGATCTTATCTGCCATGTACAAAGGAGAGGAGGAGGATTTCCTCCATCTCAACCCGCTGAAGGAGTTTTCTTCGAATAATCCTCAAAGTTGGGTAAGCAAACATCTTTATGACCTGTCCGATCCATGTTCCCATAGTAAAATATCTCATTTCATGGTTTTTGCGCAGGAACTGCGCCGGACTATGGAGAAGATACACAACCCGCCCCCACAACCCGAGGATCCTGAAAGGTCCTTCGACCCGACCTCCAAAGAGGATCCGGATATAAAGGTGGAGTTGATCGACGGGGTATTCTACCAACTTAGCATCGACAATTCGTTGGTCGCCATTACGACTGAGTACCCCGGAATATTTCCAGCCTCACGGGTAAATGAGACTGAGATCCCAAAACCCTGATAACGACCCATCCATGCTTATTTTTGATCACCGCATACCAATGGTGCTTCGCAGGGGGTACCTTCGAGGCAGGAAGTCGAGCCTGCGGCGGCTGGCCAACAAAGGGCAGTGCGGCCCCGTAGGCTAAAAAGAAGTGCGGTCCGGATCAAAACTCCGCGGCAACGGTATGGCATGTCACTATACTCCCAGGATTGATTCCTGGAAGGCATACTAACGCTGATGCAATTTTCAGGAAAAAGAGCGCTCGCCGGACTGAGTCCGGAGAGGTTGCCGATCGAACCTTCACCGGACAGGCTTCAAAGCCGGGTCCGGAGGCTGAGATGAGCACGAGACGTGCGTCGGATGCTCCTCCGGCAGAGGATGCCGACAGGTTGTCCGCCACCAACTACGAGGTGGAGAGCACCTTGAACCACAGGCGCCGCCGGACAGTTCTTCGTGACGCGTGTTTCTCCCAAGAGGCCTTGAATGCCTTTGATTTGGGAGATGTGCACCTCCGTGCCGCTCAAGATGGACTAGCCAGAGCCACGGAGCAGTATGTGAAGGACATACGGATAAGTAAATTTGTCAGTTATATATGCCAGTAGCCCCCGAGACTTAAAATAGTTAGCATAACTGATTTATGGATCATTTCTTATGCAGGATCTTACAAAAAAGAATACCCGACTCTCCCAGGAGCTTGAAGAGTGCAAAGCCCAACTTGAGACCGCACTAGCCGCTACAGGGGGAGATACAGAGGCCCCCGTTGGTAATATACGCTCGAAAAGATAAATAATTTAGGAAGTGCAGCGGGTGTGTAAAGCTGACAAAAACATTGCAGATGGCGCCGGACTAGATCCGGACAAGCAACAGCTCTTACGCCAGTTAAAGGCCGACGAGAGCGTGCTTACGAGGGTGCGGCAGGAGAAGAATAACCTCCAAGATGCCAACACCAAGCTGGGTGAGGAACTGAAGGACGTTCGTGCCCAGTTATCTGACTCCGTAAAGGAGAATCGGTGGCTTCGTCGTGGCATTTTCAGTAAGTGCTTGAGCGAACTTTGAAAGAGTTCGGCGAGGAAGGCGACTAACATAAACATGTATGTAGGTTTGCTCACAGGTCGTCCTGAGGAGGAGATGCCCAATTCTTCGGGTGATCTCCTTCCCGAATTGCGTCAGCTGCACGAACGAGTCCGATAGGTGATGAAAGGCATCGGCCAAGCCTTGTGGCCATCTATCTCCCTGCCCGAAGGCATTGGGGAGCTGGCGGAGCGGCTTCAAAGGGCGCGGCGGCGCTTCCAGCTATGGAAGAGATCAGCCTGCCGTCAAGGCGCCAGGGAGGCCTGGGCCATGGTGAAGACGCGGTACACGAAGGCTGACCCAAACGACATGGCCGAGGTCGGACCCATGGGACCGGATGGGATGGAGATCCCTATAAGCTTAGTGTACGGCCATGTAGAATTGGCCGCCAAGTATTCCCAGCAAGATTGTAAATTAGATAGCCTATTAGATGGCATTGAGGAGGAATACAATGAGTCGAGTTGACTATGTAAAAATATGACATGAAAGAAATGTCTTCTAGCCGGATTGTAGATCGTTTGTCGTAGCGGACCTTTTCACTTCAACCTCTGGACCCAATAGTCCGGAGTGTGTCCGAATACCTTCGTGGTTATATAAGAACCATGGTATGCATGGAGACAAGGCGTAGGGGTCATTGTTGCTGTATCAGACAAGTGCCCAACTAGTTATGTTATATTACATGGGTAGTAAGAAACATCTTCCAGGGAGAATAGTTCCGTTAAGGGTTCCTTTCAGTGGGATGCATGCCCTAAAGTGCATGTCAAAGCTGCTATGAAAGCAGAAAATCATCTGGGGGCAGATGGGTAAAAAGTTAAAAATCATCTTTCAATTCACCGACCGAATATTCCCTTAAGAACGCTTTCGGCTTCACCCAGTCTGAGGTACACATCCCGCTGACCCGGCAGTAACAATCGCAGAGGTGCTCCCTTTACCACCTAGCTGAACAAACGGGAACGTAGGGGTAAGCACAGGAGCCAGGCAACCCAGCTTGGCCAAAACTTAAGTCATATCGATGCATATAATGGTGAATAAAAGGTACATGCGGAAGTTTAACATATGTGTTGGGCATGAAGCCCGTATAAATAAGCTTCTGTTAAAGAAGCCCCCAGGTATAATGAGCGCGGATGGCGCGTCAAGTGTGTGCAGAAAAAGCGCAAACGAGCCTCTAAAGGCTATAAGAGGAAGAAGGAGGAAGGAGAGAAATAAAAGATAGCAAAAAGCAAAAATAAAGAATGCGGACGGAGCAAGGAGATGAACTTGGAGTCCGGTACTTAGGCGTAGAATCTTCGTAGACGGGCTGCGTTCCATGGGTTCGGCTCGAGTCGGTTATCCGATGCGTTTCGCGGACGGTATGCTCCGCTGGTCAGGACCTGGTCGATGATGAAGGGACCTTCCCATTTGGGCTTGAGTTTGTCCTTTTTCTTGTCCGGCAGGCGTAGAACTAGTTCGCCAACGTTATAAGCTTTGGCCCGTACTTCCCTGCTTTGATATCTTCGAGCCTGCTGTTGATAGAATGCGGAACGAGCTTTTTCCACGTCGCGCTCCTCCTCCAATGCGTCCAAACTGTCCTGCCGATCGAGCTCGGCTTCTCTTTCTTCATACATGCGTACGCGAGGTGAGTCGTGTATTATGTCGCAGGGCAAGACTGCCTCTGCGCCATACACCATGAAGAATGGTGTAAATCCGGTAGTACGATTCGGCGTGGTCCGCAGCCCCCAGAGTACGGAGTCGAGCTCCTCGACCCAGTGTGTGTTAGATTCCTTAAGGGACCGCACTAGTCTGGGTTTAGTGCCGCTCATGATTAGACCGTTTGCCCGCTCGACTTGACCATTAGTTTGAGGGTGATAGGCTGAGGCGTAATCGAGCTTGATGCCCATGTTTTTGCACCATAGTTTGACCTCATCGGCTGTGAAGTTGGTGCCGTTATCAGTGATGATACTGTGGGGGACACCGTAACGGTGCACTACCCCTGATATGAAGGCTATCACCGGTCCGGATTTGGCCGTTTTAATAGGCTTGGCCTCTATCCATTTGGTGAATTTATCCACCATGACCAATAAGTATTTTTGTTTGTGGGTTCCTCCCTTAAGGGGTCCAACCATGTCAAGCCCCCAGACCGCGAACGGCCAGGTGATGGGTATAGTTTTAAGGGCGGTGGGTGGCATGTGGCTTTGGTTAGCAAAAAGCTGGAAACCGACGCATCGTTGGATTAAGTCCTGCGCATCTGCCCGGGCCGTCGGCCAATAAAATCTTGTACGGAAGGCCTTGCCTACAAGGGCCCGGGCTGCGGCGTGGTGCCCACCTAGTCCGGCATGAATTTCAGCCAGGAGGTTTCGCCCTTCCTCTTCGGAGATACACCTTTGAGGGACTCCGGTAGTGCTTTTATTATAAAGCTCTCCCTCATGGACTTTATAGGCTTTAGAGCGCCGTACTATGCAGCGAGCCTCATTTTGGTCTTCGGGGAGTTCCTGCCTAGTTAAGTAGGCTAGGAATGGTTCCGTCCACGGGGCGATAACCGCCATTATTTCGTGAGCAGAGGGTGTTATCTTGGGGGCGGAGCCTCCGATTGTGTCAGAGTATTCGGCGTCAGGCGGTGCGGTTGGATCTGGATTGTTATTGCCGGACTCCCTTTCCCATAGTACGGATGGCTTAAATAGCGGTTCCAAAAAGATATTGGGTGGGACGGCATCGCGTTTTGCACCGATGCGTGCCAATATATCCGCCGCCTGGTTGTTATCCATGGCTATATGATGAAATTCGAGCCCTTCGAACCGTGCTGACATTTTTAGGACCGCATTGTGGTATGCTGCCATTTTCGGATCTTTGGCGTCAAAGTCTCCGTTTATTTGAGATATTGCGAGGTTTGAATCCCCGCGCACCTCTAGGCGTTGAATGCCCATGCAGACTGCCATCCGGAGGCCGTGCAGAAGGGCCTCGTATTCGGCTGCGTTGTTGGAGTCCGTATACATTATCTGAAGGACCTATTGGACTGTGTCCCCGGTTGGGGACGTCAGGACGACGCCAGCCCCCAGGCCAGCCAACATTTTGGAGACGTCAAAGTGCATGATCCAATTGGAGTATGCGCCGTACTCTTTAGGGAGTTCGGCTTCAGTCCATTGGGCCACGAAGTCGGCCCAAACCTGCGACTTAATAGCTCGTCGTGGTTTATAAGTTATGTCGAATGGAAGGAGCTCTATGGCCCATTTAGCAATCCGGCCTGTCGCGTCGCGGTTGTTTATAATGTCGTTAAGAGGTACTTCGGAGGCTACCGTTATCGAACACTCTTGAAAGTAGTGTCACAGCTTCCGGGATGCCATGAACACTGCATACGCTATCTTTTGATAGTGTGGGTACCGGCACTTGCATGGAGTTAGGATAGTGGACACATAATAAACCGGTTTTTGAACAGGGAACCGGTGTCCGTCCGTTTCTCGTTCGACAATGAGCACCGCGCTGACAACTTGATGTGTTGCGGCGATATATAATAGCATTGGTTCGCCCACGTTGGGTGTGGCCAGGACCGGACTTGTTGCCAGAATGGCCTTTATTTCTTCGAGTCCGGTCGTGGCGGCATCCGTCCACTCGAAGTGTTCGGTGCGGCGGAGGAGGCGGTAATGAGGTAATGACTTTTCTCCTAAACGTGAGATAAAGCGGCTTAGAGCCGCTACGCATCCCGTTAGTTTTTGTATTTGTTTGAGGTCTTTTGGAATATCCAATTTTGACAGAGCTCGAATCTTGGCTGGGTTTGCTTCAATTTCTCTACTGGAAACAATGAAGCCCAGGAGCTTTCCGGCTGGAACGCCGAAGACGCATTTTTCCAGATTGAGCTTGATGTCATATTTTCGAAGATTGTCGAATGTGAGCCTCAAGTCGTCGACTAGATTTTCGACGTGTTTGGTTTTGATGACCACGTCATCTACATATGCTTCCACTGTTTTGCCGATCTGGTTTGCCAGACATGTCTGGATCATGCGCTGATATGTTGCGCTGGCGTTTTTGAGCCCGAAGGCCACTGTGTTGAAGCAGAACGGGCCGTATGGAGTGATGAATGCTGTTGCAGCTTGGTCTGGCTCCGCCATATTGATTTGGTGGTAGCCAGAGTACGCGTCGAGGAAGCACAATGAGTCGTGTCCTGCTGTAGCGTCAATGATTTGATCAATTCGAGGGAGGGGGAAGGGATCCTTTGGGCAAGCCTTATTAAGGTCTTTGAAATCAACACATAGGCGCCAGGATTTATCCTTCTTTGGTACCATCACCAGGTTCGCTAGCCAGTCCGGATGTTTTATATCTATGATGAATCCGGCCTCCGAAAGTTTGGCTAGCTCCTCTCCCATGGCCTGTCTCTTGGGTTCGGAAAATGGTTGAAGAGCCTGTTTGACTGGCTTGAATCCTTTTAGGATATTTAGGTTGTGCTCGGCCAGCTGACGTGGGATTCCTGGCATATCTGAAGGGTGCCAGGCGAAGATGTCCATGTTTTCTTGTAGAAATTCTCGTAGTGCGGCGTCTACATCAGGTTTTAATTGTGCCCCGATGGAGGCCGTCTTTGCAGGGTCCATTGGGTGGACTTGGAATTTGACTATTTCATCCGCTGGTTTAAAAAAGGTGGACTTGGATCTTTTATCAAGTATCACGTCGTCCATGTTCACCATGGAGCGCATCGCGGTGAGTTCCTCGGCCGCTAGGGTTTCGGATAGTGCCTCGAGGGCTAGTGCGGCTGTCTTATTTTTGGTGCGGAGTGCTATGTTTGGATCACTAGCGAGAGTGATGATTTCGTTGGGACCGGGCATTTTAAGCTTCATGTACCCATAATGGGGTATAGCTTGAAAAATTGTGAATGCCTCTCGTCCTAATAAAGCATGATATCCGCTGTTGAACGGGGCCACTTGAAATGTGACCTCCTCGGACCTGTAATTGTCCGGCGAGCCGAACACTACGTCCAGCGTGATTTTTCCTGTGCAACATGCTTCCCGGCTGGGGATTATTCCTTTAAAGGTTGTGTTCCTTCGCTCAATGCGGTTCCAATCTATTTCCATTTTTCGGAGGGTTTCCTCATAGATGAGGTTTAGTCCGCTGCCGCCATCCATGAGTACCTTAGTAAGGCGAAAGCCGTCTACTATCGGGCTGAGAACCAATGCGGCTGGTGCCCGGGCAGTTCGGAATTTAGGTTCGTCACTGGCATTGAAGGTAATAGCCGTGTCACTCCATGGATTTATTGTTGCTACTTGGTAGACTTCGGCAAGGTTGCGGAGTTGTCGTTTTCGCATGTTATTTGATGCGAAAGTCTCGAAGACTGTTAACACCGTACAGGTGTTGCTGGGCTGGGATTCTGAAGCTAGAACCTCTTCGCCACTTTTGGCCACCTGCCGTAGTATCCAACATGCTCGAAGGCTATGAGTTGGAGTGGCGCCCTCTGTGCTAAGAATTTTGCAGGGTCCGTTTAGCCAACCTTCTAGTATGGTTCCGTACCCTTTAGGGGGTTTTGGTTTTTTGGTATTCAACCCAGGTGCTTGATAATGATGCACCCTTTTGTTCCGGACTAGGGATGTATTTGGGGCCAGATTATCCCAAAACTTACTTTCGGCTTTCCAGGCGCTCTCCATCGCACAGTACTTTTGTACTATGGTCACCAAGTCAGCAAAGCGTGTAATTTCGCGGCGACTTATGGCGTTTAGGATTCCCTTGTCCGTGCAATTATTGCAAAAAATTGGGATTGCGTCCTCCTCTCGGCAGTCCTTTATCCTGTTCGTAACCAGGAGGAATCAGGCCCAGTAATGATGTACTGTTTCAGCATGCTCTTGCCGAATTCGAGAGAGATCGCCAATGTTTGGGTGGGCGGGTGGTACTAAATCCGGAACCTCATCCAATTCAGGACTCAAGGGCCGAGAAGTTTCCGAACTCGGAAATTTGGATTTTTGAGTGCAATCCAATGAGTCCGGCCCGCCGCCTGACTTTAGGTTCAGGGCTTGATCGACATCCGTCCCTCCGCAGGAATCCGGCATGGAGGGATCGGGAATCTGGACGTAGCTAGTCCTTAAGGTAGAAGAATAATCGCCGCATTGCTCCTCTATCACAGCAACATGATGGGTAGCCTGGGGAGAGTTGATCTCTCTCAGATCGGTTTTAGGTCCGATCCTGTCGTAATCTGTGGCGACACCCAGGGCAGCGATGCGATCCAAGAGCTCGTTTATGGAGGAGAGCTCGATCGGATCTAACTGTTCGGCAAGTTCCGAACTAACATGGCGCGGCGGCCGAACTAGCAGTCATGAGAAAAACCGCCTAGCCGAAGAGTCTGACTAGTGGCCAAGGCTTCTTGGTGATAGTATCGTCTTTAAAGACGAGGCGAGGCATCCTACCTGACGGCGATAGCATATAGGAACTCTCAATGAAAGCACCAATGTCGGTGTCAAAACCGGCGGATCTCGGGTAGGGGGTCCCGAACTGTGCGTCTAGGCGGTTGGTAACAGGAGACAAGGGACATGATGTTTTTACCCAGGTTCGGGCCCTCTCGATGGAGGTAATACCCTACTCCTGCTTGATTAATATTGATGATATGGGTAGTACAAGAGTAGATCTACCACGATATCAAGGAGGCTAAACCCTAGAAGCTAGCCTATGGTATGATTGTTGTTCGTCCGACGGACTAAAACCCTCCGGTTTATATAGACACCGGATAGGTTAGGGTTACACAGAGTCGTTACAATGGTAGGAGATCTACATATCCGTATCGCCAAGCTTGCCTTCCATGCCAAGGAAAGTCCCATCCAGACACGGGACGAAGTCTTCAATCTTGTATCTTCATAGTCTTGGAGTCCGGCCGTGACGATAGTCCGGCTATCCGGACACCCCCTAGTCCGGGACTCCCTCAAGGCCCAACCAGGAGGAGGTGGTCCTGGAGGCGCCGCAAGGCGACCTCCCGGACTCCGGGCGCAGAGGGGGCAAAACCCCAGAGGGCTCTAAGTCCAGCCCTGTGCCGGACTCCGTACCGGAACCTACAGTGGTTCCGAAGTCCGGCAGGCGGCCCCTTCGTAAGAAGGGCAAGACTGCGACGCCGGTGACCTCCGTCCAACCGGAGGCACCGGATAGCTTGCTGGAGGCGCTTAAGTCTTAACGGCGCCTCCATAGACGAGGAGTACCGTACTATCATGAGTGCGGTGATCCAGAAAGTTCAGTCCGCCAAGAGCGGGCTGACTGAAGCCTGTACCAGCCTTCTAACAGGCTTTGAGGTAAGTTTTTAAGGTATGTAAGAATATTACCGCATAGACAGTAGCCCCTGATGCTTACTTCAGGGTTCAGAAAGAAAAGCCGAGCTGAGGATCTAAAAAGATATACGCAGGAGTCTAACATAAATATGTCAATATGGGAATGCAGGTTGCGCTGCTGACCGCTGCCGCACTGACTGCGGAGGTCAATGCATTGAAGGAGGGCCTCGAGCGGTGTGAGAACGAGCTCGGCCTTTCCAAGAAGCAGCTCGAGGACAAGGAAGGTAAGTAATACCTTATTAAAGTAATACCTTATAGAAAGTATTTGGTTGCAAAAAATGACAGGAATAACGTGGGTATTGCAGGGGCCACGAACGAGGTGGCGACCCTGAAGGAAGCGGTGTCCAACGCTGAAAACAGTGGGGCCGCGGAGCGTACCGAGCGAGAGAAGCAGGAGGCGCGGGTGGCGGAGGTGTGGCAAGAGCTCCAGGCTCTCGTGGAAAAACACGAGAGTTTGGAGCGTGACTCGAAGACTCGAGAGTCCGAGCTCGCCTTGGCTCTTGAAAGTGCCAAAGCTGCTAAGGCCGAAGCCCAAAAGGCCCTCCAGGAGATTGAGGCGATAAAAAAGATAGCGACGGGTAAGGCATTCTTTATGCAAAGCAAGCATGTAAAAGTGAATTATCTGTTACTTACCTGAATCCAGAGCTCTCCAGGAGCATTCGCAGATCTGCCCCGCAGTGTGTCCGATGCTGCCGCTTTCTACCGAGCCGAGGAGGGAAGCTTGACGGAGAAGGTGTTATGGTCTCAGTATGCTGAGGCCGGACACACGGTGCCCTTGAGCGACCAGCTGAAGCAGCTGGTCGAGCTCCATAAGGTGGCCGAACAGGCCATGAAGGGTCTCGCAGTCCGGCTGTGGCCCGGGGAGGCCATGCCTGGAAGCTACTTCGGGCTAGTAAGGCGGCTGGTGGATGCCTGTCCAAGGCTTGAAGTCATCAAGCGCTCCGTCTGCATTGAAGGTGCCCGTAGGGCCCTTGCCCGTGCTAAGGTGCACTAGGGCAAGATGGACGCTGAGAAGCTTGTGAAGGACGGACCACCACCGGGCAAGGAGCATCGCAAGCCTGAAATGTATTATGAGGGCGTCCTGAAGGGTGCCCGCCTTATAGCGGGTGAATGCTCCAAAGATGTAATTTTTTAGTAGACTCGCATTTGTTATATTGTCCGCTGAAAACTTTGTTCATATGCGCTAAGCAACGCTTGTTAATTTAAAATATTACCTTCTGTGCGGCCGTTTATCAAATTTGAGAGATGGCGAGTCGTTGGGTTCAGCCCCCATGCCACGAGTGCTGGGGTGTTCGGGATAAACTTGAGCGCTCTTGTTCCCATTCTTGGGTCCTTCGAGGGAGGCGCTCAACACGACGAACGAGGCAACCGGACTATAATGCTTGAGCACTCTCACTTGGCCATAGAATTCTATAATTTTAAATTTCGCCGAAGCCCATGGTATTCGGAAGACCGAGTTCGGGGCGCTATCCACGTCTTGGCCGGACAATGCCGACTCCTCGCTCTAAGCGGCATGAGTCTTTAGGGACCCGAAAAACATCTGAAACAGCGACTGGCTCTCGCCCTATCATGACGGTCAGTTTTAGCTTTCTCCACTGAGGTGCTCAACCTAGCTCAACCGGGGCACAATCACAGTGGTTCTCCCAGCGCTACTGAGGGAGTCCCGGACTAGGGGGTGTCCGGATAGCCGGACTATCGTCATGGCCGGTCTCCAAGACTCTGAAGATACAAGATTGAAGACTTCCTCCCGTGTCCGGATGGGACTTTCCTTGGCGTGGAAGGCAAGCTTGGCGATACGGATATGTAGATCTCCTACCATTGTAACCGACTCTGTGTAACCCTAACCTATCTGGTGTCTATATAAACCGGAGGGTTTTAGTCCCTAGAACAACAACAATCATACCATAGGCTGGCTTCTAGGGTTTAGCCTCCTTGATCTCGCGGTAGACCTACTCTTGTACTACCCATATCATCAATATTAATCAAGCAGGAGTAGGGTATTACCTCCATCGAGAGGGCCCGAACCTGGGTAAAAACATTGTGTCCCTTGTCTCCTGTTACCATCTGCCTAGATGCACAGTTCGGGACACCCTACCCGAGATCCACCGGTTTTGACACCGACATTGGTGCTTTCATTAAGAGTTCCTCTCTGCCGTCGCCGTCAGGTAGGATGCCTCGCCTCGTCTTTAAAGACGACACCATCGCCAAAGAAGCCTTGGCCACTGGTCAGACTCTTTGGCTTGGCGGTTTTCTCATGACCGCTAGTTCGGCCGCCGTACCGACGATGACCTCTCGAGTCATCGAAACCAATCTTCACGTTAATTCGGAACTTGCCGAACAGTTAGATCCGATCGAGCTCTCCTCCATAAACAAGCTCTTGGATCGCATCGCCGCCCTGGGAGTCGCCACAGATTACGACTGGATCGGGCCTAAAACCGATCTGAGAGAGATCAACTCTCCCCAGGCTACCCATCATGTTGTTGTGATAGAGGAGCAATGCCGCGATTCTTCTCCTACCTTAAGGACTAGTTACGTCCGGATTCCCGATCCCTCCATGCCGGATTCCTGCAGAGGGACGGATGCTGATCAAGCCCTGAACCTAAAGTCAGGCAGCGGGCCGGACTCATTGGATTGCACTCAAAAAGCCAAAATTCCGAGTTCGGAAACTTCTCGGCCCTTGAGTCCTGAATTGGACGGGGTTCCGGATTTAGTGCCACCCGCCCACCCAAACATTGGCGATCTCTCTCGAATTCGGTAAGAGCCAGCTGAAACAGTACATCATTACTGGGCCAGATTCCTCCTGGTTATGAACAGGATAAAAGACTGCCGTGAGGAGGACGCAATTGCAATAATTGCATGGACAAGGGAATCCTAAACGCCATAAGTCATCGCGAAATTACACGCTTTGCTGACTTGGTGACCATAGTACAAAAGTACTGTGCGATGGAGAGCGCCTGGAAAACCGAAAGTAAATTTTGGGATAATCCGGCCCCGAATACATCCCTAGTCCGGAACAAAAGGGTGCATCATTATCAAGCACCTGGGTTGAATACCAAAAAACCAAAACCCCCTAAAGGGTACGGAACCGTACTGGAGGGTTGGCTAAACGGACCCTGCAAAGTACATAGCACAGAGGGCGCCACTCCAACTCATAGCCTTCGAGCATGTTGGATACTACGGCAGGTGGCCAAAAGTGGCGAAGAGCTTCTAGCTTCAGAATCCCAGCCCAGCAACACCAGTACGGTCTTAACAGTCTTCGAGACTTTCGCATCAAATAACATGCAAAAACGACAACTCCGCAACCTTGCCGAAGTCTACCAAGTAGCAACAATGAATCCATGGAGAGACACGGCTATTACCTTCGATGCTAGTGACGAACCTAAATTCCGAACTGCCCGGGCAACAGCCGCATTGGTTCTCAGCCCGATAGTAGACGGCTTTCGCCTTACTAAGGTACTCATGGATGGCGGCAGCGGACTAAACCTCATCTATGAGGAAACTCTCCGAAAGATGGAAATAGAGTGGAACCGAATTGAGCGAAGCAGCACAACCTTTAGAGGAATAATCCCCAGCCGGGAAGCGTGCTGCACAGGAAAAATCATGCTGGATGTAGTGTTCGGCTCGCCGGACAATTACAGGTCCGAGGAGGTCACATTTCAAGTGGCCCCGTTCAACAGCGGATATCATGCGTTACTAGGACGAGAGGCATTCACAATTTTTCAAGCTATACCCCATTACGGGTACATGAAGCTTAAAATGCCCGGTCCGAACGGAATCATCACTCTCGCTAGTGATCCGAACATAGCGCTCCGCGCCGAAAATAAGACAGCCGCACTAGCCCTCGAGGCACTATCCGAAGCCCTAGCGGCCAGGAACTCACCGTGATGCGCTCCACGGTGAACAGGGACGATGTGATACTTGATAAAAGATCGAAGTCCACTTCTTTTAAACCAGCGGATGAAATAGTCAAATTCCAAGTCCAGCCAACGGACCCTGCAAAGACGGCCTCCATCGGGGCACAACTAAACCCTGATGTAGACACCGCACTACGAAAATTTCTACAAGAAAACTGGGACATCTTTGCCTGGCACCCTTCAGATATGCCAGGAATCCCACGTCAGCTGGCCGAGCACAGCCTAAATATCCTAAAAGGATTCAAGCCAGTCAAACAGGCTCTTCGGCGCTTTTCCGAACCCAAGAGACAGGCCATGGGAGAGGAGCTAGCCAAACTTTTGGAGGCCGGATTCATCAGAGATATAAAACATCTGGACTGGCTAGCGAACCTGGTGATGGTACCAAAGAAGGATAAATCCTGGCGCCTATGTGTTGATTTCAAAGACCTCAATAAGGCTTGCCCAAAGGATCCCTTCCCCCTCCCGCGAATTGATCAAATCATTGACGCCACAACAGGACACGACTCATTGTGCTTCCTCGACGCGTACTCTGGCTACCACCAAATCAAGATGGCGGAGCCAGACCAAGCTGCAACAACATTCATCACTCCACACGGCCCGTTCTGCTTCAACACAATGCCCTTTGGGCTCAAAAACGCCAGGGCAACATATCAGCGCATGATTCAGACATGTCTAGCCAACCAGATCGGCAAAATGGTGGAAGCATATGTAGATGACGTGGTCGTCAAAACCAAGCACGTCGAAACTCTAGTAGAGGAAAAATGCTTCTTTGGCGTTCCAGCCGGAAAGCTCCTGGGCTTCATTGTGTCCGGTAGAGGAATTGAAGCAAACCCAGCCAAGATTCGAGCTCTGTCACAATTGGATATTCCAAAAGACCTCAAACAAATACAAAAATTGACGGGATGTGTAGCGGCTCTAAGCCACTTTATCTCCCGTTTAGGAGAAAAGGCATTACCTCTTTACCGCCTCCTCCGCCGCACCGAACACTTCGAGTGGACGGATGCCGCCAAGGCCGGACTCGAAGAAATAAAAGCCATTTTGGCAACAAACCCAGTCCTGGCCGCGCCCAACGTGGGCGAACCAATGCTATTATATATCGCCGCAACACATCAAGTTGTCAGCGCGGTGCTCGTTGTCGAACGAGAAACGGACGGACACCAGTTCCCTGTTCAAAAACCGGTTTATTATGTGTCCACTGTCCTAACTCCATGCAAGTCCCGGTACCCACACTATCAAAAGATAGCATATGCGGTGTTCATGGCATCCCGGAAGCTACGACACTACTTTCAAGAGTGTTCGATAACGGTAGCCTCCGAAGTACCTCTTAACGACATTATAAACAACCGCGATGCGACAGGCCGGATTGCTAAATGGGCCATAGAGCTCCTTCCATTCGACATAACTTATAAACCACGACGAGCTATTAAGTCGCAGGTTTGGGCCGACTTCGTGGCCGAATGGACTGAAGCCGAACTCCCTAAAGAGTATGGCGCATACTCCAATTGGATCATGCACTTTGACGGCTCCAAAATGTTGGCTGGCCTGGGGGCTGGCGTCGTCCTGACGTCCCCAACTGGGGACACAGTCCAATACGTCCTTCAGATAATGTATACAGACTCCAACAACGCAGCCTAATACGAGGCCCTTCTGCACGGCCTCCGGATGGCAGTCTCCATGGGCATTAAACGCCTAGAGGTGCGCGGGGATTCAAACCTCGCAATATCTCAAATAAACGGAGACTTTGACGCCAAAGATCCGAAAATGGCAGCATACCGCAATGCGGTCCTAAAAATGTCAGCACGGTTCGAACGGCTCGAATTTCATCATATAGCCCGGGATAACAACCAGGTGGCGGATATATTGGCACGCATCGGTGCAAAACGGGATGTCGTCCCACCCAATATCTTTTTGGAACGACTGTTCAAGCCATCCGTACTATGGGAAGGGGAGTCCGGCAATAACAATCCGGACCCAACCGCACCGCCTGACGCCGAACACTCTGACACAACCGGAGGCTCTGCCCCCGAGATAACACCCTCTGCTCACGAAATAATTGCGGTTACCGCCCCGTGGACGGAACCATTCCTAGCCTACCTAACTAGGCCGGAACTCCCCGAAGACCAAAATTAGGCTCGCTGCATAGTACGGCGCTCTAAAGCCTATAAAGTCCATGAGGGAGAGCTTTAAAAGAAAAGCACTACCGGAGTCCTTCGAAGGTGTATCTCCGAAGAGGAAGGGCGAAACCTCCTGGCTGAAATTCATGCCGGACTGGGTGGGCACCACGCCGCAGCCCCGGCCCTTGTAGGCAAGGCCTTCCGTACAAGAGTTTATTGGCCAACGGCCCGAGCAGATGCGCAGGATTTAGTCAAACGATGCGTCGTTTGCCAGCTTTTTGCTAACCAAAGCCACATGCCACCCACCGCCCTCAAAACTATACCCATCACCTGGCCGTTCGCGGTCTGGGGGCTGGACATGGTTGGACCCCTCAAGGGAGGAACCCACAAGCAGAAATACCTATTGGTCATGGTGGATAAATTCACCAAATGGATAGAGGCCAAGCCTGTTAAAATGGCCGAATCCGGACCGGTGATAGACTTCATATCAGGGGTAGTGCACCGTTACGGTGTCCCCCACAGTATCATCACTGACAATGGCACCAATTTCACGGCCGATGAGGTCCAATCATGGTGCAAAAACATGGGCATCAAGCTCGATTACGCCTCAGTCTATCACCCTCAAACCAACGGCCAATTCGAACTGCCAAACGGTCTAATGATGAGCGGCATTAAACCCAGACTAGTGCGGTCCCTCAAGGAAACTAACACGCACTGGGTCGAGGAGCTCGACTCCATACTCTGGGGGCTGCGGACCACGCCGAATCATACTACCGGATTCACACCATTTTTTATGGTGTACGGTGCAGAGGCAGTCTTGCCCTGCGACATAATTCATGACTCACCTCGAGTGCGCATGTATGAACAAAGAGAAGCCGAACTCGATCGACAGGAAAGTTTGGACGCATTGGAGGAGGAGCGCGACGTGGCAAAAGCTCGTTCCGCATTCTATCAACAGCTGGCTCGAAGATATCAAAGCAGGGAAGTACGGGCCAAAGCTTATAACATTGGCGAACTAGTTCTACGCCTGCCGGACAAGAAAAAGGACAAACTCAAGCCCAAATGGGAAGGTCCCTTCATCATCGACCAGGTCCTGACCGGCGGAGCATACTGTCTGCGAAACGCATCGGATAACCGACTCGAGCTGAACCCATGGAACGCAGCCCGTCTACGAAGATTCTACGCCTAAGTGCCGGACTCCAAGTTCGTCTCCTTCCTCCGTCCGCATTCTTTATTTTTGCTTTTTGCTGTCTTTTATTTCTCTCATTCCTTCTTCTTCTTCTTGTCGCCTTTAGAGGCTCGTTTGCGCTTTTTCCGCACACACTTGACGCGCTATCTGCGCTCATTATACCTGGGGGCTTCTTTAACAGAAGCTTATTTATACGGGCTTCATGCCCAGCACATGTGTTAAACTTCCGCATGTACCTTTTATTCACCATTATATGCATCGATATAACTTAAGTTTTGGCCAAGCTGGGTTCCCTGGCTCCTTTGCTTACCCCTACGTTCCCGATTGTTCGGCTAGGTGGTAAAGGGAGCACCTCTGCGATTGTTACTGCCGGGTCCGCTAGATGTGTACCTCAGACTGGGTGAAGCCGAAAGCTAGCGTTCTTAAGGGAATATTCGGTCGGTGAATTGAAAGATGATTTTTAACATTTTACCCATCTGCCCCCAGATGATTTTCTTCTTTTATCGCAGCTTTGACATGCACTTTAGGGCATGCACCCCAGCGAAAGGAACCCTTAACGGAACTATTCTCCCTGGAAGATGCTTCTTACTACCCATGTAATATAGCATAACTAGTTGGGCACTTGTCTGATACAGCAACAATGACCCCTACACCTTGTCTCCATGCATACCACGGTTCTTATATAACCACGAAGGTATTTGGACACACTCCGGACTATTGGGTCCGGAGGTTGAAGCGAAAAGGTCCGCTACGACAAACGATCTACAATCCGGCTAGAAGACATTTCTTTCATGTCATATTTTTACATAGTCAATTCGACTCATTGTATTCCTCCTCAATGCCATCTAATAGGCTATCTAATTTACAATCTTGCTGGGAATACTTGGCGGCCAATTCAACTTGGCCGTACACTAAGCTTACAGGGATCTCCATCCCATCCGGCCCCACAGGTCCGGCCTCGGCCATGTGGTTTGGGTCAGCCTTCGTGTACCGTGTCTTCACCATGGCAGGCCGATATCTTCCATAGCCGGAAGCGCCGCCGTGCCCCTTGAAGCTGCTCCGCCAGCTCCCCAATGCCTTCGGGCAAGGAGATAGATGGCCACAAGGCTTGGCCGATGCCTTTCATCACCTGCCGGACTCATTCGTGCAGCTGACGCAATTCGGGAAGGAGATCACCCGAAGAATTGGGCATCTCCTCCTCAGGACGACCTGTAAGCAAACCTACATACATGTTTATGTTAGTCGCCTTCCTCGCCGAACTCTTTCAAAGTTCGCTCAAGCACTTACTGAAAATGCCGCGACGAAGCCGCCGATTCTCCTTTACGGAGTCAGATAACTGGGCACGAACGTCCTTCAGTTCCTCACCCAGCTTGGTGTTGGCGTCTTGGAGGTTATTCTTCTCCTGCCGCACCCTTGTCAGCATGCTCTCGCCAGCCTTTAACTGGCGTAAGAGCTGTTGCTTGTCCGGATCTAGTCCGGCGCCATCTGCAATGTTTTCTGTCAGCTTTACACACCCGCCGCACTTCCTAAATTATTTATCTTTTGAAACCTATATTACCAGCGGGGGCCTCTGTAGCTCCCCCTGCAGCGGCTAGTGTGGCCTCAAGTTGGGCTTTGCACTCTTTGAGCTCCTCGGACAGTCCGGTATTCTTTTTTGTGAGATCCTACATAACAAATGATCCTTAAATCAGTTATTCTAACTATTTTAAGTCTCAGGGGCTACTGGCATATATAACTGTCAAATTTACTTACCCGTATGTCCTTCACATACTGCTCGGAGGCTCTGGCTAGTCCACCTTGAGCGGCACGGAGGTGCGCATCTCCCGAATCAAAGGCATTTAAGGCCTCCTGGGAGAAACACGCGTCACGAAGAACTGTCCGGCGGCGCCTGTGGTTCAAGGCGCTCTCCACATCGGACTTGGTGGCGGACAACATGTCGGCATCCTCTGCCGGAGGAGCATCCGACGCATGTCTCGTGCTCGCCTCCGCCTCCGGACCCGACTTTGAAGCCTGGCCGGTGAAGGTTCAATAGGCAACCTCTCCGGACTCAGTCCGGCGAGCGCTCTTTTTCCTGAAAAGAGTATCGACGTTAGTACACCTTCCAGGAATCAATCCTGGGAGTATGGTGACATGCCATACCGTTGCGGCGGAGTTTCGATCCGGACCGCACTTCTTTTTATCCTGCGGGGCCGCACTGCCCTTTGTTGGCCAGCCGCCGCAGGCTCGGCTTCCTGCCTCGAAGGTACCCCCTGCGAAACACCATTGGTATACAGTGATAAAATATAAAGCATGGATGGGTCGTTATCAGGATTTTGGGATCTCGGTCTCATTTACCTGTGAGGCTGGAAATATTCCGGGGTAATCAGTCGTAATGGCGACCAACGCATTGTCGATGCTAAGTTGGTAGAATACCCCATCGATCAACTCCACCTTTATATCCGGATCCTCTTCGGAGGTCGGATCGAGGGACCATTCCGGATCCTCGGGTTGTGGGGGCGGGCTGTGTATCTTCTCCATAGTCCGGCGCAGTTCCTGTGTAAAAACCATGAAATGAGATATTTAACTACGGGAATATGGTTTGGACAGGTCACAAAGGATATTTGCTTACCCAGCTTTGAGGATTACTCGAAGATAACTCCTTCAGAGGGTTGAGACGGAGGAAATCCTCCTCCTCTCCTTTGTACATGGCAGATAAGATCTTCACCAGTTCGGTGACCGATTCCAGCCCTTTGCGGCAATGGCGGGTGGCATCGTCCTCCCCGCTGAAATCCCACATAGGGTGGCCTCTGTATTGAAGCGGCTGCACTCCCCTCACAATGCAGATTGCCATGACTCCTGGCATGGTCAATCCGGGATCAGCCGGTAACCTTATTCGGCTCATCAAATAACGGACGTCCTGGTCATCTTCTTTCCGGGGGCTCCGAGGGCGCCATCTTAGGCGCTTCTTCAGAGGAGCATTGTTGAACTCCGGAAGGCCGATCCGAATAGGATCCGGCAGCGGGACGTCCTCCATGTAAAACCATTCCGAAGGCCATTCTTCAGGCGCCTTGTTTGGGGTTCCGGACAGGTATCTGGTCCCGGCGATGCGCCATAGCTCGGCTCCGCCCACTTGATATATTGACCCCTTGTGAGAACGGGGTACTAGGCAGAATATTCTCTTCCACAGTCCGAAATGAGCCTCGACGCCCAAGAATAGTTCGCAAAGGGCCACGAAGCCCGCGATGTGCAGGATGGAGGCAGGAGTAAGGTGGTGCAATTGGAGGCCGTAGAAGTCCAAGAGCCCCCGGAGAAACGGATGGATGGGAAATCCAAGGCCTCTTACTAGATAAGAGATGAAGCATACCCGCTCTCCTTTAGAGGGATCGGGGACGCTCTCCGCTTGCTTTCCGCCCTTGTAGGTGGCAAGTCCGGCTCGAACCGGAACCAAGAAGGCCGAGGGGAGAAATCCCATGGTTTGGAGAATAACTAGCTCGTTATGCGGGACTGAGCATCTCTCCCAATTTCCTGGCTGAGGGCTAGGAGTGCAAGAAGAGGAGCCGCGTCGACTGTCCATGATGGAATGGGCTTTGGTCAGAGGCGCTCTGATGAAAGCTTGCAAAGGGAGGATGGTGTGACTCATATCTAGATCCTTGCCCCTTTTATAGGCGGCTAATTTGCACGGCTAGGGGGGTAATTGTAAAAATACCCTGGCTGTTCGCATTCATTTAAACACGTGGAAGATAGCCATTATTGGGCGTAGAAGCCAAAGTGCGCAGCATTTATCAGAAGCCAGACACTATTCGACAAGTATATGGAATTTGGAGAAGAACCCGCCTCGCAATGCCGAAGACAATCAACGCGCCGGACTCATCGTCATTGAAGCCTGGTTCGGGAGCTACTCAGGGAGTCCCGGACTAGGGGGTGTCCGGATAGCCGGACTATCGTCACAGCTGGACTCCAAGACTATGAAGATACAAGATTGAAGACTTTGTCCCATGTCCGGATGGGACTTTCCTTGGTGTGGAAGGCAAGCTTGGCGATACGGATATGTAGGTCTCCTACCATTGTAACCGACTCTGTGTAACCCTAACCTATCCGGTGTCTATATAAACCGGAGGGTTTTAGTCCGTAGAACAACAACAATCATACCATAGGCTAGCTTCTAGGGTTTAGCCTCCTTGATCTCGCGGTAGATCTACTCTTGTACTAACCATATCATCAATATTATCAAGCAGGAGTAGGGTATTACCTCCATCGAGAGGGCCCGAACCTGGGTAAAAACATTGTGTCACTTGTCTCCTATTACCATCCGCCTAGACGCACAGTTCGGGACCCCCTACCCGAGATCCGCCGGTTTTGACACCGACAGCTACCTTAGCCGATATACCGGAACGTAAGGTACCAAAACTTGGGAGCCGGGCAAACCCAACTATTGAACCAAGACATGATTCGGAGTTGATGCATATAATGCTATAAGTTCGGGGTGCCGCACTTGTGAAAGTGTTCAGACTTATCACACCATGTTTTGGGGTACTTAAACCCCTAGTGTATTGACCGTACCAAGTTGTACGGGTGCAACATGTCATAGATGAACATTTATGGAAGTAAAAGGAAATGCAATAATAAGCAGAAGCTATGTATTGTTTATTCAAAAGATACTGCAATGAAAGCAGAACGATACAAATAGTGCGATAAGCAAGGGATGGGACTATTTAACATGTCCCCCTCCAGGGGTAGGCTGCGGGATGGTATGTAAAACATGTATACTACTCATAATAGAGACCACCTGGACACTCGACGTAGCTTTTCTGCTTCCCTGGCTGTTGCATCGTGAGTTCGGCGATTCTACTGCCGGACATGGCTTCTGGAAAACGGAGTCCCGAGAATAAGAGAAAAAAATGACACAATTGGGAGCCCTTGGTGCGGTTTAGCCGCACTCTGGGCATGCCGTGGTCGTGCCCCTCCCCCTACGCCCATGGTATCTCCAGAGCGTAGTTATGTATGCGCGGTACTGGTCTCGCAAATTCGCGAGGGCTGAGGTTGGGGCCGCATTTCTACGTGTGCTCGGAACGTGCTAGGCAGTCTTGTTGTAGGTTACTCCGGGCGCGCTTGACGGTGTCCGGACGTTTAGTAGTCTGACTCCAGAATTGCCTTAAGAGGCTGCTTTGTACTTCCGCCGCTAGGACCGCCGTATGCTCCTCTGTTCGGAGAGAGCGTTCGGTGTTTCCATTGACCGTGATTACTCCTCGAGGGCCTGGCATCTTGAGCTTGAGGTATGCGTAGTGCGGCACCGCATTGAACTTTGCAAATGCGGTTCGTTCGAGCAGTGCGTGATAGCCGCTGCGGAACAGGACTATGTCGAAGATTAACTCCTCGCTTCGGAAGTTATCCGGGGATCTGAAGACCACTTCGAGTGTAACTGAGCCTGTACAGTTGGCCTCTACACCTGGTATGATGCCTTTAAAGGTTATTTTTGTGGGTTTAATCCTTGAGGGGTCTATGCCCATTTTGCGCACCGTATCCTGGTAAAGCAGGTTCATGCTGCTGCCGCCATCCATCAGGACTCTAGTGAGATGAAATCTGTCAATGATTGGGTCGAGAACCAATGCGGCGAATCCGCCGTGGCGGATGCTAGTGGGGTGGTCCCTTCGATCAAAAGTGATCGGGCAGGAGGACCACGGGTTGAATTTTGGGGCGACTGGATCCATCGCATATACGTCCCTTAGTGCACGCTTCCGCTCCCTTTTAGGTATGTGGGTTGCGTATATCATGTTCACCGTCCGCACTTGTGGGGGAAAGCCCTTCTGTCCTCTATTGTTCAGTGGCCAGGGCTCCTCCTCGTCATCGCTATGCAGCCCCTTGTCGTTGTTTTCGGCATTTAACTTGCCTCCCTGCTTGAACACCCAACAATCCCTGTTGGTGTGGTTGGCTGGTTTTTCGGGGATGCCATGTATCTGGCACGAGCGATCGAGTATTCGGTCCAAATAGGACGGGCCCTGAGTATTTCTTTTGAACGGCTTTTTCCGCTGACCGGGTTTAGAGCCTCTGAATCCGGCATTGACTGCCGTATCTTCAGCATTATCGCCGTTAATGCGGCGCTTGTGCTTGTTGCGATGCGACCTGCCATTGCTGTCCTTGGTATCCGAACTACCAGGGTTTTTGGTCAGGTTGTTACTGCGAGCTAGCCACCTGTCCTCTCCCGCGCAGAAGCGGGTCATGAGTGATGTGAGGGCTGCCTTGGATTTCGGCTTTTCCTGTCCTAGGTGCCGGGCAAGCCACTCATCGCGGATGTTATGTTTGAAGGCTGCAAGGGCCTCTGCATCCGGACAGTCAACGATTTGATTTTTCTTGGTTAAGAACCGTGTCAAGAATTGTTTGGCTGATTCATCTGGCTGCTGAATTATGTGGCTTAGGTCATCGGCGTCTGGTGGTCGCACATATGTGCCCTGGAAGATATCAAGGAATGCGGCTTCCAGGTCTTCCCAACAACCAATTGATTCGGCTGGCAAGCTGTTGAGCCAACGCCGAGCTGGTCCTTTAAGCTTGAGTGGGAGGTATTTGATGGCGTTTAGATCATCACCGCGGGCCATGTGGATGTGAAGGAGATAGTCCTCGATCCAAACCGTAGGATCTGTTGTGCCGTCGTATGATTCAACGTTTACGGGTTTGAAACCCTCGGGGATTTGATGATCCATTACTTCGTCTGTGAAGCATAGTGGGTGTGCGGCGCCTCTGTATTGGGCTATATTACGAGCATCTCAAATGAGCTTTGTCTATTGTGTTCGGCTTGGCCGGAATTGCTATATCCGGCGTGAAGGTTGTCATGACGTGTCGTGGGGCGCCCACTCGATCTGTAGATCGATCTTATTTGCCTTGCCTTGTCCTCCAATATGTCTCGCAAGTCTGGCGCATTTCACCGTGGCTTTGTACGAGCGACGCCGGGGTGCGGCTTTAGTGGAGGGACTAGAGGCCTCTCTGTCGCGGCCACGAGGTGGCCGGTCGGCTGCGTCATGCGCTGGGGATGTAGGTTTGGGTGCTTCCTCCTCTAATTGGGGTAGCAGCTTGCGTTTTGGGTAGCTCTTGGAGGGGAGATCGAGTTCGTACTCTTCGGCTGCAAGGACTTCGGTCCGTCTCTTAGCTAGCAAGTCTTGGTCAGCTCTAAGCTGCTGCTGCTTTTTCTTGAGGCTGCTTGCCATGGCCATAAGCCTGCGCTTGAAACGCTCTTGTTCGACGGGATCCTCGGGCACGACAAATTCGTCGTCGTTGAGGCTTGCTTCATCTTCGGAGGGAGGCATATAATTATCGTCCTCTACCTCTCTGTCTCCCGCTCTATTATGAGGGCTGGCTTCTCCCTCCTCCTGTGCTGAATCCTGAAGGAGGGGGTTGTCTTCGGCACTCCTCGGGGTGTTATTATCTCCCGTGCCGGAATCACCGTTTTTGTTGTGGCGGGATTTAGAGCGGCGCCGCTGACGCCGGCGCTTGGGCTGTTTCTTGGAGGGGTCATCCTCCGCTGTTCCATTGCCATTCCCATCTTTTGGAATGTCCACCATGTATATGTCGTATGACGAGGTGGCCTTCCAGTGCCCTGTAGGCGCTGGTTCTTGATTGTCTCCTGCATCGTCGTCCATACCGTTGATGTCTTCGAAGTCGAAGTCGAGCATGTCGGTTAAATCATCGACAGTGGCTACAAAGTGGGTGGTGGGTGGGCGTTGAATTTATTCGTCGTCCGCATCCCAACCTTCCTGACCATAATCCGGCCAGGGCTCTCCTAATAAAGAGAGAGACTTTAGTCAATTCAGGATGTCGCCAAAGGGCGAGTGCTGAAAGATGTCCGCGGCAACGAACTCCATAACCGGCGCCCAATCGGATTTGATTGGCAGGGGCGCGGGAGGTTCGGAGTCCGAAGAGGAGTCTGGCACCTCGGAGTCACGGGCTTTGCAAAGGACAGGGATGGTGTTCGGCTCAATCGCCGTAGAGATCATAGCCCCCGAAGCGGTGTCCAGCCACTCGTCCTCGATCGGCGAAGTCGGCTCCGAGCTAAGGGTTGGAGCGGACGCTGGTGCGGCCTCCAGGGCACTGTTCGGCGGCAGAGCTAGATCATACCCATCGAGACAGTGCGGCGCGCTTGGCGGTGGCTCGAATCCGTCGAAGATCAAGTCTCCGCGGATGTCAGCCGTGTAGTTCAAACTCCCAAATCTGACCTGATGGCCAGGGGCGTAGCTTTCGATCTGCTCCAGATGGCCAAGTGAATTGGCCCTCAGTGCAAAGCCGCTGAATACGAAGATCTGTCCAGGGAGAAAAGTCTCACCCTAGACCGCGTCGTTGTTGATGATCGAAGGAGCCATCGGGCCTAAAGGTGACGACACAGAGGAACTCTCAATGAAAGCACCAATGTCGGTGTGAAAACCGGCGGATCTCAGGTAGGGGGTCCCAAACTGTGCGTCTAGGCGGATGGTAACAGGAGACAAGGGACACGATGTTTTTACCCAGGTTCGGGCCCTCTCGATAGAGGTAAAACCCTACTCCTGCTTGATTAATATTGATGATATGGGTAGTACAAGAGTAGATCTACCACGAGATCAAAGAGGCTAAACCATAGAAGCTAGCCTATGGTATGATTGTTGTTCGTCCTACAGACTAAAACCCTCCGGTTTATATAGACACCGGAGAGGGCTAGGGTTACACAGTGTCGGTTACAATGGTAGGAGATCTACATATCCGTATCTCCAAGCTTGCCTTCCACACCAAGGAAAGTCCCATCCAGACACGGGACAAAGTCTTCAATCTTGTATCTTCATAGTCCAGGAGTCCGGCCAACGGTGATAGTTCGACTATCCGTACACCCCCTAATCTAGGACTCCCTCAGTGGTAGTTTTATTTTGAAGAAATATATGAACTCTCATGCTTCACTTAGATTATTTTGAGACTCTTAAATAGCATGGTAATTTTCTTAAGTAATCCTAATATGCTAGGCATACAAGATTTGTAAGAATTCTTATGAGTGTGTTGAAAGCTAAGAAAAGTTTGATGCTTGATGATTGTTTTGAGATATGGAGGTAGTGATATTAAAGTTGTGCTAGTTGAGTAGTTGTGAATTTGTGAGATACTTGTGTTAAAGTTTGTGATTCCCATAGCATGCACTTATGGTGAACTGTTATGTGATGAAGTCGGAGCATGATTTATTTATTGATTGTCTTCCTTATGAGTGGCAGTCGGGAACGAGCGATGGTCTTTTCCTACCAATCCATCCCACTAGGAGCATGCGCGTAATACTTTGCTTTGATAACTTGTAGATTTTGGCAATAAGTATATGAGTTCTTTATGACTAATGTTGAGTCCATGGATTATACGCACTCTTCTTCCTTTCACCATTTCTAGCCTCTCTAATACCGGGTACTTTTCGCCGGTATCAGACACCCACCATATACCTTCCTCAAAACAGCCACCATACCTACCTATCATGGTATTTCCGTAGCCATTCCGAGATATATTGCCATGCAACTTTCCACCGTTTCATTTATTATGACACGCTCCATCATTGTCATATTGCTTTGCATGATCATGTAGTTGACATCGTATTTGTGGCAAAGCCACCGTTCATAATTCTTTCATACATGTCACTCTTGATTCATTGCATATCCCGGTACACCGCCTGAGGCATTCATATAGAGTCATATTTTGTTCTAAGTATTGAGTTGTAATTCTTGAGTTGTAAGAAAATAAAAGTGTGATGATCATCATTATAAGAGCATTGTCCCAGTGAGGAAAGGATGATGGAGACTATGATTCCCCCACAAGTCGGGATGAGACTCTGGACGAAAAAAAAAGACAGGAAAAACGGCCAAAAAAAAGAGAAAAAAAGGCCCAAATAAAAAATAAAAAAATGAGAGAAAAAGAGAGAAGGGACAATGCTACTATCCTTTTACCACACTTGTGCTTCAAAGTAGCACCGTGATCTTCGTGATAGAGAGTCTCCTATGTTGTCACTTTCATATACTAGTGGGAATTTTTCATTATAGAACTTGGCTTGTATATTCCAATGATGGGCTTCCTCAAAATGCCATAGGTCTTCGTGAGCAAGCGAGTTGGATGCACACCCACTTAGTTTCTTTTGTTGAGCTTTCATATGCTTATAGCTCTAGTGCATTCGTTGCATGGCAATCCCTACTCACTCACATTGATATCTATTGATGGGCATCTCAATAGCCCGTTGATACGCCTAGTTGATGTGAGACTATCTTCTCCCTTTTTGTCTTCTCCACAACCACCATTCTATTCCACATATAGTGCTATATCCATGGCTAACGCTCATGTATTGCGTGAAGATTGAAAAAGTTTGAAAATGTCAAAAGTATGAAACAATTGCTTGGCTTGTCATCGGGGTTGTGCATGATTTAAATATTTTGTGTGGTGAAGATAGAGCATAGCCAGACTATATGATTTTGTAGGGATAACTTTCTTTGGCCATGTTATTTTGAGAAGACATGATTGCTTAGTTAGTATGCTTGAAGTATTATTATTTTTATGTCAATATGAACTTTTGTCTTGAATCTTTCGGATCTGAATATTCATATTAAAATTAAGAAGAATTACAATGAAATTATGCCAAATAGCATTCCACATCAAAAATTATCTCTTTTATCATTTACCTACTGGAGGACGAGCAGGAATTAAGCTTGGGGATGCTTGATACGTCTCCAACGTATCTATAATTTTTGATTGCTCCATGCTATATTATCTACTGTTTTGGGCAATATTGGGCTTTATTATCCTCTTTTATATTATTTCTAGGACTAACCTATTAACCGGAGGCCCAGCCCAGATTTGCTGTTTTTTGCCTATTTCAGTGTTTCGAAAAAAAGGAATATCAAACGGAGTCGAAACGGAATGAAATCAACTGGAGAAGTTATTTTTGGAAGGAAAGCTACCGGATGGACTTGGACCCCACGTCAGGAAAGGAGGGAGGTGGCCACGAGGGTGGGGGGTGCGCCCAACCCCCTAGGGCGCGCCCCCTGCCTCGTGGGGCCCCCGAAGCTCCACCGACGTACTTCCTTCACCCATATGTACTCACGTACACTAAAACATCAAAAACGGAGAATAGATCGGGTGTTCCGCCGCCACCAGCCTCCAGAGCCACGAAATACCAATCGGGACCCTGTTCCGGCACCCTGCCGGAGGGGGGAACCCTCACCGGTGGCCATCTTCATCATCCCGGCGCTCTCCATGACGAGGAGGGAGTAGTTCACCCTCGGGGCTGAGGGTATGTACCAGTAGCTATGTGTTTGATCTCTCTCTCTCTCTCGTGTTCTTGATTTGGCACAATCTTGATGTATCACGAGCTTTGTTATTATAGTTGGATCTTATGTTCCTTCTCCTCCTCTACTCTCTTGTAATGAATTGAGTTTTCCCCTTGAAGTAATCTTATCGGATTGAGTCTTTAAAAATTTGAGAACACTTGATGTATGTCTTGCCGTGCGTATCTATGGTGACAATGGGATATCACGTGATTCACTTGATGTATGTTTTGGTGATCAACTTGCGGGTGCCGCCCATGAACCTATGCATAGGGGTTGGTACACGTTTTTGTCGTGATTCTCCGGTAGAAACTTTGGGGCACTCTTTGAGGTTCTATGTGTTGGATAAATAGATGAATCTGAGATTGTGTGATGCATATCGTATAATCATACCCACAGATACTTGAGGTGACATTGGAGTATCTAGGTGACATTAGGGTTTTGGTTGATTTGTGTCTTAAGGTGTTATTCTAGTACGAACTCTAGGGCTGTTTGTGACACTTATAGGAATAGCCCAACGGATTGATTGGAAAGAATAACTTTGTGATGGTTTCGTACCCTACCATAATCTCTTCGTTTGTTCTCCACTATTAGTGACATTGGAGTGACTCTTTGTTGCACGTTGAGGGGAAGGTTATATGATCCAATTATGTTATTATTGTTGAGAGAACTTGCACTAGTGAAAGTATGAACCCTAGACCTTGTTTCCTAGCATTGCAATACCGTTTACGCTCACTTTTATCGCTTGCTACATTGCTGTTTTTATATTTTCAGATTACAAATACCTATATCTACCATCCATATTGCACTTGTATCACTATCTCTTCGCCGAACTAGTGCACCTATACAATTTACCATTGTATTGTGTGTGTTGGGGACACAAGAGACTCTTTGTTATTTGGTTGCAGGGTGGTTTGAGAGAGACCATCTTCATCCTACGCCTCCCACAGATTGATAAACCTTAGGTCATCCACTTGAGGGAAATTTGCTACTGTCCTACAAACCTGTGCACTTGCAGGCCCAACAACGTCTACAAGAAGAAAGTTGTGTAGTAGACATCAAGCTCTAGTTGATACATGACCTATTCGAGCATACAAAACAGAATGTTTATTTGAAGGTTTAGAATTTGGCACATACAAATTTACTTGGAACGGCAGGTAGATACCGCATATAGGAAGGTATAGTGGACTCATATGGAATAACTTTGGGGTTTAAGGGATTGGATGCACAAGCAGTATTCCCGCTTAGTACAAGTTAAGGCTAGCAAAAGACTAGGAAGCGACGAACTAGAGAGCGACAACAGTCATGAACATGCATTAAAATTAATAAACATTGGATGCAAGCATGAGCAGGATATAATCCACCATGAACATAAATATCGTGAAGGCTAGGTTGATTTGTTTCAACTAAATGTGTGAACATGTGCCAAGTCGAGTCAATTAAATCATTCGAAGGAGGATACCACCCCCATCATACCATATCACAACCATTTTAATAGCATGTTGGCACGCAAGGTAAACCATTATAACTCATAGCTAATCAAGCATGGCACGAGCAACTATCTTATATATTTACTAATTGGAGGCACCTTTCAAGATCTCTCATTAATCCACATCATCAAAATTAATTACACCGTTAGATTTTAGAATTTATGGTCAGGATAAAAAGAAAACTTGCATAACACAGATAGTTCCCTACCGCAAAAAAGATGCATCTGCCATGTGCATCATTTTTGTATACAAAACTAATAAAGCCTTCATACGTTCATCAAAATAAAAAAGATAGCCTCACGTGAAAAGAGAAACACATCCAAACGTCCTAGTTGATTACCCGCATTAAAATAAAAAAAAAAGCGCCTCATGTCCAAAAGAAAAGGAAAGCTCTCCATAAAAAGTCTAACGTAAAAAGGGAAAGAAATCCAAATGACACGCTTATAACACATACCTTTATAATTCTCATATGTTAATCAAAATAAAAAGGGACAGCCTCACGTCAAAAGAAGGAAAGATTCAATCTGACCTGCACCTTTCAAGTTCTCTCCGTGAAGAACAAGTACAACGTAAAAAAGAGAAACAAATTCACATGGTCCAGCTGATTACCCACATCAAAATAAAAAAAGGACCGCCTCACATAAAAAAAAGGAAAGCCTCTCGATAAAAGTCCAACGTAAAAAAGGGATGGAAATCTAAACGACCTTTTAAAGTTCTTATTTGTTTATAAAAAAAGGAGAGCCTCGCGTCATAACAAAAGGAAAGCTTCCAGCTGACCCGCACTTCCCAATTTCTCTCAGTGCAGAAGAAGTCCAACGTAAAAAGGTGAAAGAAATTCAAGTCACCCAGCTGAACCAAAAAAAAAAAGAAATCCCAATGTTTCAAGTTCTCTTATTAATCCGAATTATGGAAAAAAATTACAGTATTCGATTGAGCAGTTTATGTAAAAGAAAAAACCTGCGTAACGCATGTGATCCCATCCCACGGAAAAGGCATGACACGTCCAACGTTATTAATTTTTTTTTAGGGGTACATGTTCAACATTATTAGTGGTATACAAAACAAATAAATTATACATCCATTCCCTCAATCAAATAAAAGTAGAGTCCCGCGTCCAAAAAAAAGGGAAAGCCGCCATCCATAGTAAGTCCAACGAAAAAATGAAATAAATCCATATACGACCCTGCTAATTACCCATAAAAGCCTCCATCAATAAAATATTTGGCCTATTTAAAAAAGTTATTGTGCCAATCACAATCACTATGGACTCCTCTACATGGCCGCAGCCTGCTGCTGGCTCATATCATGAAGTGATGGCGTCGACCAATTAGCATGAGGAGCTCCTCCTGTATGCCGCTAGATGCTAAATGAGCTCTAGCATTGATTATACTAGAAGAACGCCCGTGCGTTGCAATGGGGCCACATTAACTTTAAGAATTCAATATTACGACATTGGCGACCTTTTTTACCATCAAATCCTCACACACACACCCTCCCTCCCTCTTTCTCACTCTCTCTCCCCCTCTCCCTCTCTCTAACACACACACATATCCATCTTATTGGGTACGGGACCATAATCCACCTATTTCACACACACACGCTAGTGCATAACAATATGGATTATGTGTATTATATTTGCCACCAGAACTGAGGGAATTAATTTCATGTAAATCGGCCAGCCACAGCTCCAAGAATATGCGGAGGAGGTGGCCTGGGTCAGCGTCGGCGCCGTCCGGCGCGTGCCACGGGCCCGCTTCCAAGTGCACGTGCAATGCATGTCTTCACAAATATTATAACCAGATGTGAGAAATCACATACTAACACGACGTTGCAATCAATTTGTAATTAAAGAAGCCAAAAGTCTTTTTTCTTAAACCAGAATTCCTTATGCTAGAGTTTAAACAAACCCCACAATAACATGATCAATTTTTTGCTCTACTTATCACCTAATTAAGCAAATGCATGACTTATGAAGCGGATAAAAAATCATGTTAACTTGGAACTAAAATTCCAACAAAAGAGTGAGGAACAAACCTTGTTATCATTGCTCTGAAGTCTGAACCGCCCCCTATTTGTTAGTGAAATGTGAGTATGCTTCGAGGATAATAATTTCTTATGCAATATATGATTTTACATCTGAAAGAGCTACAAAATATGTTGACCTACCTATGTGCACTTCCTAAATCAAGCGGATAAAATTATTTCTATCGGCAATATAAAATACGAAACATTAGTTCGAATTGAATAATACAGCAGAATTGTCATTTCTGACTTTTCATCCATCACTGAATATGAAAGAAAGGGACAATGTCCACTAACCATGCAAATATTCTGACCATGGGATATTTAGGCTGGCGTATATGGGAAATCAAAGCTAAAAATGACTCGATGAGTTAGGGATACATCAATAAATATTGTAAAAAGTGATAAAAACAAATCTGCAGCAACTCGTGACCCCACAAACTCGTATTTGCAATGAGCAAGTTAGTGAGGCTGCCACGATAGGCTAGCACCAAGGGACAAGGGCAACAACCTCCTTCCCATCCAACCTACTGATTCTGCTAGCGCTACTTTCATCCGAAGCCCATGAGTACCGCTAGTGTGTTGCCACGTACGGAGAAACTACGAACTGAAATTTTCATCCAAATCATGAAAAATGTTAATGTTCCTCTCCTCTCCCATCCCTCGTGTGAACATACCCAATTCGTGGTTGGCTCGCTACATTCAGCGTAGCTCTGATGTGCACTGCCTCGCTCTTGATTAGTTGCCGCAGTGCCACGCATCTATGCCAACAAGCTGGGGAAACAAATGCAAATGTTACATCGAGTCAAAATCAACCATCCCACAATCGTAACAATAGAAAAGATAATAACCAAAATTTAACAGAAGAACTACTGCTTGGCTTCCAGATCCTTCTCGATAGCCCTTGATCTGGCTGCTGAGCTTCTCCTAGCCGCCTCAACATCACGTCATTACCAAACATGTAGTGGATGCCTAGTGGGACAAGGATTAAGAAATAACATGAGGTGAAAAATACGATGGTTGTCAATTCCATAAAAGGATCCAAGTAATTTGACAAAACAGATCGGGAGCATCTTGTATAATCTCAAAAAAGCAACTAAAAATATGATAAATGAATTGATGAAAATCAGCCCCTGCTCTCATTCATGCTCGCTTTTGTAATGGGAGGTAAGGAATGGGGATACCGGGAGAAGAAAGGATCACATGGCCGGCAAGCCTCCACCACCGGCAAGTGGGGTTGCTTCACATCCAATCTCCACGGCCGCCGCCTCCATGGGGACGAACTCCCATGTTCACAACCGGGCTCCCAATCAGCCGCTGCCTCGCCGACCTTGACGATGAAGTAGTCCCTCCCTTCGATCCCATTCGCAACGGAGGCAACACCCATCCCAGCGGACGGGTCCGCGGTGAGATCCCTACTGGATTGTGGTCGCGCGTCCCCAAACCTCACCGTGGGACACATGAGAGGGCACTGTTGCCATGGTCATGCTTGGATGGGGAAAGGAGGCGACATAGCAGCAATGGCGCCTTCGCCGGGATTGGTGGCGACGGCGGCGGCGAGCGAGCGGGAGGATGGCGGCGGCGAGAGAGTAGGAGGGTGGTGGCGGCAGTCCATCGGCCGCCGTGACGTGAGAGGAGGATGGGGATGGGGCCGCCATCTGGACGTATGGAGCACTCGAGAGGAGGGGAAGCAGGCGGCTGGGTTTTTCCATCGTGCGGGGTTTGGGGGAGGTCAAACGAGAGGGGTTTTTTCGTGCGAGAGGCAGAGCAACGAGGGCGGATGTAGGGAGACGGGATGCGGTCGGTTGGCAGGAAAAGGAAAGCTACACATTTTTTTTAGGTAGTAGAGATGATTGATGATAAGAAAGGGAAAATCACATCAATATAAGGAAATATCCCATCAATGCTTTATTGGAAAATCACATCAATATAAGGAAATATCCCATCAATACTTGATTGATTGCGATTTATTTTTTAAATGGTAACTAATCTGACGGGTTTATGTGGGTGGTGAAGCAAAAAGGCAGGTGGGAGGGAGACGAGATAAAATCAGCGAAAGTGGTGAAGCGAAATAAAACCAGCGAAAAATAACCGGCGGACTATTCACCAACTGCTCCATTAGGAGTAGAGATTTATTATTATGTATGCACACAATACTATTCTTTTGGTAGGAATACTACTTTGAATGACATGCTTGCGATTGATGAGTTAGACGGATTCACATGGTATTCTTGGCGTGGTGCGGATTGATAATACCTATTACATACGTGTGTGCATGTCTTTATTTTGGCCTTATCAGATAGAGAAAATTATACCAGTTAAAGCATCTTTGAAAATCCGTAGTTGTACAGTAACCAATAAAATCTTGATGTATCATTCGCCAGAAAGATCTCATACAGACACATTATTATGTATGTATATATATATATATATATCTGTGTGTATTTAGTTGGAATGCAAAGTATTAAAAAACAGGAACAATCATAATAGAAATTCTTTCAGATTTTTTGGGTATGCACAACTTCAATCCGAATAATCTATCACATATTTCCGCTACTGTATTAATCATAAAATAAAATTTGAAAAAAAAATATTGGTTCAGATAAAAATTTAAAATCTGAATAATGTATGGCTCAAGAAGGTATGCGAAAATAGAATCTCTTATTTATATTTTTGCTACAGTTTCACATGTGTTTTTAGATAGATCCGACCGTATTTCGGAGGCAAAACGTAGCTGTTTTTTTTTCAGGTAGCAAAAGGAAATGAACATATATGCTACAACAGGGAACTTTATTATATACCTATTAGAAACTTATATGTAACAAATACATGATACATGCAACAACTTTTGAATTCATAACCATGTTGTCAACCAATATAATAATGACAATCAATTATAATAATTTCATATTATTGTCCAACATTTGTAATAGGTACACACTTTGTCCTGTATAATATTACAAGTGCTAGCCCGTGCAGATGCACGGGTTGACGACTAATGATCTCTAATTGTCATTGCAAACATGTTTATTCATAATAGGCTGAATCATGAACGATGAACTCATCATATTTACAAAAACATGAGAGGTCGAGTTCATACCAGCTTTTCTCATCTCAATCAGTCCATCATTTATCATCATAATTGCCTTTCACTTGCACGACCGAACGATGTGAATAATAATAAGAGCGCACGTGCATTGGACTAAGCTGTAATCTGTGAGCATTCAATAAACAGGAGAAGACAAGGCATATGGGCTCTTGGTTAAGTCAAGAAGAATGCATATAAGAGCCACTTCAACAATTTTATTAAGGTATTCTCCTATCGATCCCCAAAGAAAAGAAAAGAAATAAAACTATTTACACGGGAAAGCTCCCAACAAGCAAAAGAAGAACGGGAAATATTTTTGTGTTTTCTTATAATTAATACTACTACAGCAAGAAAAGTGAACTAACCAAAAGGTATCACTAATATTATTTTTTTGTTTTCTTTTTTTCCCTTAAGGTTTAACAAACACACAAGAAGAAAGCAAGAAAAAGAAAATAAACTAGCATGTATATTACAGTGAAAAAGTATGAGCACCGACATCTAGCAATGAGTGTGTGAACATAAATGTAATGTCGGTGGGAAATACGTACTCCCCTAAGCTTAGGCTTTTGGCCTAAGTTGGTTTATTGCCAGGGATGGCCTGTCGGATATCCGTAGGTGTAGTTGGGGTCGTATTGTGATGAAGAGGACTCTGACTGCCACTGGCTGGCAGCCACCTCCGGATCCCAAAAGTAATCAGACTGCCGTGAAGGCTCAAATTGTGGTTCTGGCTCTGGGGTTGGTGCAGGATTCCGGTAGGCTTGAATGGCCGCCCACAGAACGAGATACGGACCTTCAGATAAATTAAACAAGGAAGGAGCAGGCAGGGTAATAGTCTCAGGATGATGTTTATCAAAGAACAATTTGTATTTAAGCTCCCCTTCCCTATTCTTAACAATAAAGTCATGCGCTACCATACTCTTATAATCTAAATAAGCACTTGGCAGCAATTTTTCTTCTTTCTCATAGAGCCTAATAGGTATGTCATAATATGCAGCAAGGCGTGAAGCGTAAATACCTCCAAAGATGGGGCCTTTTGTACAGTTCAAACTTAACTGTTTAGCAATAATTCCGCCCATACTAACAGTGTTATCGGAAAATAAGCCATGGAACAAGATGATAATATCAGGAACACTAAGGTTTCCATAGTTTCCGCGACCAATCAAGCAACGACTAGCAAATATGGCAAAGTAGCGTAAATCAGGAAAATGTATGCTAGTGATTCTTGCATCGGAAACCTTCCTGGTTTCCCCCACAATAATGGTGTCAATAAATCCATCCACATCTTTACGATGTGGTTCATCTAAAGTACCCTCGAAGGGTATTTTGCAAACCTCGCAAATTCATCTAGTGGCATCTTTTTAACAACATCCTACAAATGAAACTCTACTGAAGGAGGTAATTTCTTAGGAAAATAGTAGAAGTTTTGCACAAAAGTATTAGTGAGTAAGAGATACTGATGACGTTAGTCGTGGAGGAAGTCGGTGAGGCCAGCATTCTCAGCCAATGAATAGAAATCATCATAAATCACGTCTGCTCTCAAGAAATCATCGAAAGGCCATTCACATGGCCGGACCTCCGCGATGCGAGGCAAATTAAATTTGGGACTCTATGCTTCTTCATTTTGCTTTTCCTTCAAGCTTCGGCTCGATGAGCCCCTCAAAAATCTCTTCATCATTTTCTGAAATATTCTGAAATTTTTAGTAACTTCAAATAAAAGCGAACCAAACTCAATAAAATTGATAGCAACTACTCCTACAAGTGCCTAGAGGATATATCATGTACTAGAACTACTTGGAACCATATAAATTTGACATGCAATCTCAAGAACATGGTCACCTAGGCAGCACAAATTTGCAATGAATAAAGCACTAGAGCAAAAACTAATTGGACCAATGGAGGAGTCACATACCAAGGAACAATCCCCTCAAGCAGTTTTGTGAGAAGTGCTTTGAGCAAGGAGATCGAAAATAACAGCAAAGTGAGCTAGAACTCGTGCTTGAGCTGGATATTGGTGTTTGTGGGAGGAAGAAGAACTATATGGGTGCATGAATAAGTGGAGGAGGACCACCGTGGGCCCACGAGGCTGGAGGGCACGCCCTCCACCCTCGTGGCCAGGTGGTTGACCCCCCTTCTATGTTCTCAGTTCCATAAATCCTTAAATTTTCTAGAAAAAATCATATTCCATTTTCAGGGCATTTGGAGAACTTTTATTTTCAGGGTATTTTTATATTGCACAGATAAATCAGAAAACAGATAGAAAAAATACTATTTTTCCTTTATTTCAACTAAATAACAGAGTATAAAGAGGGTACAGAAGGTTGTGCCTTCTAGTTTCATCCATCTCATGCTCATCAAAAGGAATCCACTAACAAGGTTGATCATGTCTTGTTAACAAACTCATTCCGAATAACATGAACCGGAGAAATTGCGAATAACACTATGTTACCTCAACGGGGATATGCACATCCCCAATAATAAGAATATCACATTTCTTCTTGACAGTAGGAAGAGGAAATTCAAAACCTCCAAATACAATTGATGGAAGTTTTCCAATAGAATTGATACTATAAACTTGAGGTTGTTTCACCGGAAAGTGTACCGTGTGCTCATCACTATTAACATGAAAAGTGACATTGCCTTTGTTGCAATCAATAACAGCCCCTCCAGTATTCAAAAAAGGTCTTCCAAGAATAATAGACATACTATCGTCCTCGGGAATATCAAGAATAACAAAGTCCGTTAAAATAGTAACGTTTGCAACCACAACAGGCACATCCTCACAAATACCGACAGGTATAGCAGTTGATTTATCAGCCATTTGTAAAGATATTTCAGTAGGTGTCAACTTATTAAAATCAAGTCTACGATATAAAGAGAGAGGCATAACACTAACACCGGCTCCAAGATCACATAAAGCAGTTTTAACATAGTTTCTTTTAATGGAGCATGGTATAGTAGGTACTCCTGGATCTCCTAGTTTCTTTGGTATTCCACCCTTAAAAGTGTAATTAGCAAGCATGGTGGAAATCTTAGCTTCCGGTATCTTTCTTTTATTAGTGACAATTTCTTTCATATACTTAGCATAAGGATTAATTTTGAGCATGTCCGTTAGTCACATACGCAAAAAGATAGGTCTAATCATTTCAGCAAAGCGCTCAAAATCCTCATCATCCTTTTTCTTGGATGGTTTGGGAGGAAAAGGCATGGGTTTCTGAACCCATGGTTCTCTTTCTTTACCATGTTTCCTAGCAACAAAGTCTCTCTTATCATAACGTTGATTCTTCGATTGTGGGTTATCAAGATCAACAACAGGTTCAATTTCTACATCATTATCATTACTAGGTGGAGCATCATCATGAACATCATCATTAGCATTTTCATTAGGTTCATGTTCATTACCAGATTGTGTTTCAGCATCAGACATAGATATATCATTTGGATTCTCAGGTGGTTCAGCAATAGGTTCACTAGAAGTTTGCAAAGTCCTATCATTTTTCTTTTTCTTCCTTTTAGAAGAACTAGGTACATCAATAGTATTTCTCTGAGAATCTTGCTCACTTCTCTTAGGGTGGGCTTCAGGATACAAAGGTTCCTGAGTAATTCTACTAGTTCTAGTAGCCACTCTAACATCATAATCAATTTTCTTACTATTCATTTCATTGAGCAAATCATTTTGAGCCTTATGTACTTGTTCTACTTGAGTGGTAACCATAGAAGCATGTTTAGTAATAAGTTTAAGTTCACCTCTAACAATAGCCATGTAATTACCCAAGTGTTTAATCATATAAGCATTTTGTTTTAATTGTCTACCAAAATAAGCATTGAAATCTTCTTGCTTAACCATAAAGTTATCAAACTCATCCAAGCATTGGCTAGCAATTTCAGTAGGAGGGATTTCAGCTCTATCATATCTATAGAGAGAATTTACCTTTACTACCTGTGTCGGGTTATCAAGACCATGAGTTTCTTCAATAGGAGGTAAATTCTTAACATCTTCAGCTTTAATACCTTTTTCTTTCATGGATTTCTTTTCCTCTTGCATATCTTGGGACTGAGAAATAGAACACCTATCTTCTTCGGAGTTGGTTTAGGAATTGGCTCAGGAGCTGGCTCCGGAAGTGTCCAATTATTTTCATTTTTCAACATATTATTCAATAGAATTTCAGCATCATCCGGTGTTCTTTCCCTGAAAACAGAACCAGCACAACTATCCAGGTAATCTCTGGAAGCATCGGTTAGTCCATTATAAAAGATATCAAGTATTTCATTTTTCTTAAGAGGATGATCAAGCAAAGCAGTAAGTAACTTGAGAAGCCTCCCCCAAGCTTGTGGGAGACTCTCTTCTTCAATTTGCACAAAGTTGTATATTTCCCTCAAAGCAGCTTGTTTCTTATGAGCAGGGAAATATTCAGCAGAGAAGTATTAAATCATATCCTGGGGACTACGCACACAACCAGGATCAAGAGAATTAAACCATATCTTAGCATGACCCTTTAATGAGAACGGAAATATTTTAAGGATATAAAAGTAGCGAGATCTCTCATGATTAGTGAATAGGGTGGCTATATCATTTAATTTAGTAAGATGTGCCACAACAGTTTCAGATTCATAGCCATAAAAGGGATCAGATTCGACCAAAGTAATTATATCAGGATCAACAAAGAATTCATAATCCTTATCGGAAACACAGATAGGTGAAGTTGCAAAATCAGGGTCAGGTCTCATTCTATCATTAAGCGATTGCTTATTCCATTTAATTAATAGCCTCTTGAGTTCATTGTTATCTTTGCAAGCTAAAATAGCTGCAGAAGCTTCTTTATCAAAAATATAACCCTCAGGAATAACAGGCGTATCTTCATCATCACTTTCATCAATATAATCAGTTTCAATAGTTTCTTTCTCTCTAGCCCTAGCAATTTGTTCATCAAGAAATTCACCAAGTGGCACAGCAGTATCAAGCATAGAAGTAGTTTCATCATAAGTATCATGCATAGCAGAAGTGGCATCATCAATAACATGCGACACATCAGAACGAATAGTAGAAGCAGGTTTAGGTGTCGCAAGCTTACTCAAAACAGAAGGTGAATCAAGTGCAGAGCTAGATGGCAGTTCCTTACCTCCCCTCATAGTTGAGGGATAAATTGTTGTCTTAGCGTCTTTCAAGTTCTTCATAGTGATCAGCAGATATAAATCCCAAGTGACTCAAAGAATAGAGCTATGCTCCCCGGCAACGGTGCCATAAAATAGTCTTGATAACCCACAAGTATAGGGGATCGCAGCAGTTTTCGAGGGTAGAGTATTCAACCCAAATTTATTGATTCGACACAAGGGGAGCCAAAGAATATTCTCAAGTATTAGCAACTGAGTTGTCAATTCAGCCACACTTGGATAACTTAGTATCTGCAGCAAAGTATTTAGTAGCAAAGTAATATGATAGTAGTGGTAACGGTAATAAAAGGTAATGGCAGCAAAAGTAATATTTTTGGTATTTTGTAGCGATTGTAACAATAGCAACGGGAAAGTAAATAAGCGAGAACCAATATAGGAAAAGCTCGTAGGCATTGGATCGGTGATGGATAATTATGCCGGATGCGGTTCATCATGTAACAGTCATTACATAGGGTGACACAGAACTAGCTCCAATTCATCAATGTAATGTAGGCATGTATTCCAAATATAGTCATACGTGCTTATGGAAAAGAACTTGCATGACATCTTTTGTCCTACCCTCCAGTGGCAGCGGGGTCCTAATGGAAACTAAGGGATATTAAGGCCTCCTTTTAATAGAGAACCGGACCAAAGCATTAACACATAGTGAATACATGGACTCCTCAAACTATGGTCATCACCGGGAGTGGTCCCGATTATTGTCACTTCAGGTTGCCGGATCATAACAGATAGTAGGTGACCATAGACTTGCAAGATAGGATCAAGAACTCACATATATTCATGAAAACATAATAGGTTTAGATCTGAAATCATGGCACTCGGGCCCTAGTGACAAGCATTAAGCATAGCAAAGTCATAGCATCATCAATCTCAGAACATAGTGGATACTAGGGATCAAACCCTAACAAAACTAACTCAATTACATGATAGATCTCATCCAACCCATCACCGTCCAGCAAGCCTACGATGGAATTACTCACGCACGGCGGTGAGCATCATGAAATTGGTGATGGAGGATGGTTGATGATGATGACGGCGATGAATCCCCCTCTCCGGAGCCCCGAACGGACTCCAGATCGGCCCTCCCGAGAGGTTTTAGGGCTTGGCGGCAGCTCCATATCGTAAAACGCGATGATTTCTTCTTCTTGATTTTTCTCTCTCCAAAAGCAAATATATAGAGTTGAAGCTGGCGTCGGAGGGACTCCAGGGGGCCCACGAGGTAGGGGGACGCACCCCCACCCTCGTGGACAGGGTGTGGGCCCCTTGGTCTTCATCTTTTGCAACGATTTTTAATTATTTCCAAATAGACGTTCTGTGGAGTTTCAGGTCATTTCTAGAACTTTTTTTTCTGCACATAAATAATACCATGGCAATTCTGCTGAAAACAGCGTCAGTCTGGGTTAGTTCCATTCAAATCATGCAAAGTAGATACGACGGAGACGTATCAACCCCTGGTCTATCTTTTATCGTATTAATCTTCCGTCAACAAGCTATTTCCGGCACCGTTTATTTTGCATCTTTTATTTTCCAATCTATATTATAAAAATACCAAAAATATTTATCTTATCTTATTATCTCTATCAGATCTCACTTTTGCAAGTTACCGTGAAGGGATTGACAACACCTTCATCGCGTTGGTTGCGAGGTTCTTGTTTGTTTGTGTAGGTGCGTGGGACTTTTGAGGAGCCTCCTACTGGATTGATATCTTTGTTCTCAAAAACTGAGGGAAATACTTATGCTACTTTGCTGCATCACCCCTCTTCAAGGAAAAATCCAACGCAGTGCTCAAGAGGTAGCAAGAAGGATGTCTGGCGCCGTTGCCGGGGAGGTGTTCGCTTGGAGTCAAGACATACCAAGTACCCATCACAAACTCATCTCCCTCACATTACATTATTTGCCATTTGCCTCTCGTTTTCCTCTCCCACACTTCACCCTTGCCGTTTATTCGCCCTCTCTTTCCGTTCGCCTCTCTTTTCGCTTGCCTTTTTATGTGCTTGTGTGTTGGATTGTTTGTCACGATGGCTCAAGATAATACCAAATTGTGTGACATTTCCAATACCAATAATAATGATTGCCTTAGCACTCCGATTGCTCCTCTTAATCATGCTGAATCTTGTGAAATCAATGCTGCTTTGCTGAATCTTGTTATGAAAGATCAATTCTCCGGCCTTCCTAGTGAAGATGCCACTACTCATCTAAACAACTTTGTTGATTTGTGTGATATGCGAAAGAAGAAAGATACGGACAATGATATCGTTAAATGGAAGTTATTTCCGTTTTCACTTAGAGATTGTGTTAAAACTTGGTTTTCGTCCTTGCCTAAAAATAGTATTGATGCTTGGAACAAGTGCAAAGATGCTTTTATCTCTAAGTATTTTCCTCCCGCTAAGATCATCTATCTTAGAAACGATATTATGAATTTTAAACAACTTGATCATTTTTTTGAACAATTAAAATAGCAGGAGAGGCTCCTACTGTTTCTTTATTGAAAATAGAATGAGAGCTTACAATTTACATTTTATACATAGCCAAAGGCTAGAGAGGGGAGGGGGGGGAGCTATACAGAAGTACCCTAGAGTAGTGACAAGTTTTGGATCAGCCCTTTTATGAAAGTAACCACCTCCCCCTAAGTCCTAAAGATTAGGATTTCTAGGTCATTCTTGAACATCCTTAACCAGTCAGCATGAGATGGTGCCTCCCCATCAAACACCACTTTGTTTCTTTGTTTCCATATGTTCCATGCTGCTAGTATAGTGATTTCTTTGAATGCAGGTTTGCGCCAATATGTAATTGAGGTATCAAACATTATCTCCATATCATCATTTGTTCCCCAATCCACTCCAATTAGATCCCAACATCTCTTGGCAAATTGACACTCATAAAAAAGATGTTTGTTTGTTTCCAGATCAGTGGAGTTACACATCCAGCACGAGTGGTCCTCTCCGATATTAAAGTGCCTTCTAAGAAGCAAATCTCTTGTGTTGACCCTATCCATCAGCATTAACCAAGCAAACACTTTGTGTCTCATGATGCATTTAGACTTCCATATTGAGGTTACAAAACTAGGAGCAGACACATTTCGGAAAAGAAACATGTAGAACTTTTTTGGTTTATATTGCTCATCACCCCAACAGAGAATCCATTCATCGACATCTAGATGATCCAGTGACATGGAGTTAACCACAAGCATGATATCATCTAGCTCAGCTTTAGCCTCAACGGAAAGTGGTAGATGAAACAAGGATGACACTACTGAATTTGATTCAAATTGAGCCAAAGACAAATCCCCATCTTGAACATATGAGAACAAATGATTATGGGAATCCATGAGAATTGTATCATTCTGCCAGAGATCTTTCCAAAACAGAACCGTGTCTCCAGCCCTAGGTAGACAAGACGTGATACCTCTCTAAATATCCATTAGCGAAAAAACATCCTTCCACCAAAATGATCCACAGGTTGCTTTTTCATGAGGGGCACCTTGCTCATAATACGCATTCCAGATTAACATAACCTAGGGAATATCAGCCTTTTGGATGAACTTATGTATATATTTTAGGAGCAGCGCCTTATTTTAGGCTTTGAGATCCATAACTCCCAAGCCACCTGTTTTCTTAGGTCTGCAGATTAAATCCCAAGCAGCCAATGAATGAGTTTTAGCATCTCGATCCAGTACTTTCATCCAAAGGCAATGGCGTCTTGCCCGATCAAAATTATCAATTATTTTCATAGGAATTTTGAGAACACACATGGCAAATGATAGCAGAGAAGATAGTGCTGAATTAATGAGTTGCACTCTTTCACCATAGGATAGCCAGATGGCCGTACCTGTTAATCTCCTTTCAATCCTATCAACCAACGGCATTAACTCTCTTGCAGTAGGTCTCGTGGTGCCAATAGGAAGTCCCAAGTACATGAACGGCATGCTTCCAACTTGGCAACCAATTTCAAGCGCTAGCCTTTGAGCTTTCTCATCATTCACATTTATGGACATTAATTGAGATTTTCTGTAGTTAATTTTTAGCCCGGTTGCCCTAGCATAGGAGTCCAGAATAGCCTTTATTATGTGCAGTTGATCGGTTTTGGCCGGCAACACAATGTTCGTGTCGTCGGCATATTGGATAACTGGATATTGCTCCGAAGCAGGTTGATCCATTGGAAGTGTAATGTGTCCCTCCTCCCAAGCTTTGTTTATTAAGGATTGGAGAAGATCTGCTGCCATAACAAAGAGTAGCGGAGATGCAGGGTCCCCTTGACGAACACCTCTTTTGCATTTAAATTCTTTCCCAGGTACACTGTTTAAAAGGACAGAAGAAGTGCTCGAGTCCAGTATCATTTTTATCCAGTTACACCATCGATCATCAAAACCCTTGCACTTTAGAACGTTGAGGATAAAATCATGTTCCATAGTGTCGAAAGCCTTCTGAAAGTCTAGCCTCAGGATACCAATTCCTTTCTTGGATTGCTTACATTGGTGAATATATTCGAACGCCCAGCCTAGGCAATCTTGTATTGTCCGAGATTTTATGAAACCGTATTGGCTCCCGTGTACAATTTTCAGAATCCACTTTGGCAGTCTCTCGGCCAAGATTTTGGTCAGAACTTTTAGAACACAATTCAGGAGAGAAATTGGACGATAGTCATTAACAGATTCTGGCGTACCTTTTTTTGGTATGAGCGTTATTAAGGAGCTGTTAAGACAATTGATGCTTACCGTACCCTCCCAGAAATCATTAAAAAGCAAATAAAAGTCCTCGTTGATAATCTCCCAACAGACTTTAAGAAACTTCCCATCAAATCCATCAGGCCCAGGCGCCCTGTCGGCCGGAATAAGTTTAATTACTCTATCAATTTCCTCATGAGTAAATTGCTCAGATAAAGAAGACAACCCTGGATATTGATCAATTAATTCTGGCATATCAAAATCATAAGTTGTGGCATTAGAAACCCCCATTCTTTTCTTAAAGCATTCATAAAAGGCCGCAGCTTTGTCATTGTGATTTTCAATAGAGGTGCCATCATCGAACAAAAGACAAGTAATTGAGTTCCTCCTGTATCTCTCCGTTGCACGAGCGTGGAAATATTTTGTATTTTCCTCACCTTTAACTGCCCATCGAAGAGTACAACGTTTTTTCCAGTAATCACTCTAGTACTTTAGCAGTCGAAGAAGGTGCTTCTTTAATATCACCCTAAAATTCCTTTTAGGCACAGATAATTGTCGAAGCTCTTCCAGAATGTCAAATTGCAATAAAACTCTATTGCAGTTTTCAATAAGAAGGCTAAGCTTAGATATTTTTTACTCCAGGTTTTAAGCGCATAACGCAACCTTTTGAGCTTAGTCGAGATTCTAGTAGCAGTCGAACTGGCTTTAATTGGGGCAGACCAAGAATTATTAACTACGTCCAGAAAGCCACGATGAGATGGCCAAAAGATTTCGAAACAAAAGATATTACTTCTAGGTATACACGTGTCCACTGAATGCAAACATGGGAAGTGATCAAAAATTGGGCGGGACAGAGGTTTTACCACAGTATTTGGGAAAACAAAGATCCATTCGGGCGAAGAGAAGAACCAATCCAATTGTTCTAATAGAGGTGTTTGTTGCATATTACTCCACTTGTATTTACGTCCCTCGATCGGCAGTTCCAAAAGGGCCAACGAGCTAATAATCTCATTAAACTTTAGAACATCATCGATATATCCCCCCTCTTGGTTTTTGTCATCCAACGATCTCATGAAACTAAATCACCCATAAATAACCATAACTCATCCACTTCAATTTCAATACTTTCAAACCACTGAGTAAATTCCACCCTCTCTGGCCCCTCGCATGGCCCATAAACATTTGTTAATTTCCAAGATTGGTTAGACAGAACAAATGTCATTTTAATTGTGAGAGCATAACGGTAGCTATGAATGACCTGGCCAAAAAACTGACTTCTACACCAAATAATTATGATGCCACCCGATGCACCCACAGAAGGCACAAATTCAAACTTATCAAACCTTCTTCCTCAAAAAAAGAATGATCAAACTCCTCTTTTTTAGTCTCTTGCAAACACAGAATTGTGGAGTTTGATTCATCAATTTTGTTACGAAGAGCTAAGCATTTAGGTTCTGAATTAATACCACAAATATTCCAACATAAGATGTTCCACAACACAGATGACATGGTCTAAAGCAGGAAAGAAGTTCAAGATAAGATAAGACACTCAAAATGAAGCAGCACACAGCAAGCAGCGTAGATAAAAGTAGACATTTAAATGCCTTCAGGGGTCTGTTCCTCCACTCCCTGCATTAGCTTCTCTTCAGTGATTTCCTCCGGCGGGATCCCACACGTGTTGACTCCCAGCAGCTACAAGGTTTTCATAGGAGTAGGAGGAGGAGGAACTTGTTTTGGAACTTGCTGATCGTCCATATCCTGATCCAAGTGGCTTGCACCAATCTCAGGGACCTGCCTGGGTTTAACATGCGATTCCTTCTTTCTTTTCTCAGACAAAGAAGGTGCTTTGAAACCCAAATACCTCGTAGCTCTGACACAATGACGAACTTGTGTGACATCAACAGGAACAAATGGGCGACGTCTCTTGCGATAAGTGACAGCATCCAGCACCATCTCCTCGCAATCTTCCTCTTGATCTAGAACACTGTCAGAGAAAGAGAAGTCCAAAGAGATTCCCTGCTGCCTGACATACATGTTGTGCACACCCACACCAAAGAACTTGCTGCAAGCTGACTTAACTTTCTTACTGCAATAGATGACCTTACTGTCTACAACAAAAGGTGAGAAAGGAAATTTAGTGCTGCAAGCCACCTGCACAAGCTCTTTCAAAACTATTTGCAGTCCACCTGCAAAACTTATCCAGTCAGTTTCAGAGCGCTTCCACTCAATCCTGGGAGTGTAGATAGTTGCATAGAAGTGAACCATGAACTCCAGGAGTGTCATTTCCCCTGGTATTTCCATTTCAACAGTATGAGCATTGACCTGAGTGAAAGTGAACCCATTGCCTTGTACTCCATTCACAACATCTTCAGCAGCCTGTTCCACCATCTGCACATGCTCATTCCACAAACACATACCATCATCAAAACTAGAATCAGCTGTCTGAATGCCTTCCATCATCGAGGGCCCATCATAACCAGTGAATTGACGATAGCTGAAACCCTGGTACTGCTACGGCACTGGGGGTAATACTGGCCATTCTCCCCAGCCTTGTTGGGGTGGAGGAGGAACAGGAGCAGCTTCCCAAGCATTAGCAGCATTCTCCAACTGCCATACCTGAGCGTTGTGATGAGCTTGTTGCAATCCATTCAGAAAGGGCAGCTGGTTGCAGTGAGGAGAGGCCCCCAAAGGAGGCACAGTCCAAGATTTGCCAATGCCGCTGATGTCCGTGAATCTCTTGATAACTAGACTGAATGGCACCGATTTGAGCTCATTGATCAGAACTCTAACCAGCACCCGCGCTTTCTTATGGCCCGGACGATGCCAGAACATACATCTACCAAAGCACGACACTGCCTTCATAATATAATGCTCTGTTTGATAATCTAGCAGGAAAGTAAGCAACATAACCCAGGCTTCTCTTTCAATGCCTCATATTCGTGCCATCATCGTGTCGCAACAGATAGAAGTTAGAATGCTCATCTAAAGTTTGTTCCCCAAATCCAGCATGGCATCTCTGAAAGAACTATGTGGCGCTTTGGCTCATCGTATGATGTATTCTCTTCCTTATCTTTTCTTTTTCTTGGTTTGGTAGACATGTGCTTCACATAGATAACCTGCGCCACATCGTTGGCTAGGACGAACGGTTCATCAGTGTACCCAAGATTGTACAGATCCACTGTTGTCATTCCATACTGTGGGTCTACCTATACCCCGCCTCCTGACAGATTAACCCATTTGCACTTAAACAAAGGGACCTTAAAATCATGTTCGTAGTCAAGTTCCCATATGTCCACCATGTAACCATAATATGTGTCCTTTCCCCTCTTGGTTGCTGCATCAAAGCGAACACCGCTGTTTTGGTTGGTGCTTTTTATCTTGGTCGATCGTGTAAAATGTATTCCCATTTATCTCGTATCCTTTGTAAGTCAATACAGTAGAAGATGGTCTCCTGGACAACGAGTATAGCTCATCAACAGTGCTGTCACCTTTGAGACGTGTTTCGAACCAACTGCTGAAAGTCCTGATGTGTTCACATGTAATCTAGTCATCACACTGCTCCGGGTGTTTGGTGCGCAGACTGTTCTTGTGTTCATCGACATACGGGGTCACGAAGGTAGAGTTATGTAGAACTGTGTAGTGTGCTTGAGACCAAGAATGCCCTTCCCTGCATATTATTGAGTCCCCCCCAAGCGTGCCTTATCCAATCAGTCTCACCTCATACCGCGATATAGGCAGACCAATCTTCTTAAGGCCAGCAATCAAGTCAACACAAAACCATATGACATCCTCTGTTTGATGGCCCATGGAGATGCTTCATTCTGGCCTAGCACGGTTACAGACATATTTCTTTAGGACTCCCATGAACCTCTCAAAGGGGAACATATTGTGTAGAAATACGGGGCCTAGAATGGCAATCTCATCGACTAGATGAACTAGGACGTGCATCATGATATTGAAGAAGGATGGTGGGAACACCAGCTCGAAACTGACAAGACATTGCGCCACATCACTCCTTAGCCTTGGTATGATTTCTGGATCTATCACCTTCTGAGAGATTGCATTAAGGAATGCACATAACTTCACAATGGCTAATCAGATGTTTTTCGGTAGAAGCCCCCTCAATGCAACCGGAAGCAGTTGCGTCATAATCACGTGGCATTCATGAGACTTTAGGTTCTGGAACTTTTTCTCTGCCATATTTATTATTCCCTTTATATTCGATGAGAAGCCAGTCGGGACCTTCATATTGAGCAGGCATTCAAAGAAGATTTCCTTCTCTTCTTTGGTAAGAGCATAGCTGGCAGGACCTTCATACTTCTTTGGAGGCATGCCGTCTTTTTTGTGCAAATGTTGCAAGTCCTCCCGTGCCTCAGGTGTATCTTTTGTCTTCCCATACACACCCAAGAAGCCTAGCGGGTTCACGCAAAGGTTCTTCATCACGTGCATCACGTCGATTGAAGAGCAGACCTCTAGGTCTTTCCAGTAGGGTAGGTCCCAAAATATAGATTTCTTCTTCTAGATGGGTGCGTGTCCCTCGGCGTTATTCGGAACAGCTAGTCCGCCGGGACCCTTTCCAAAGATTTCGTGTAAATCATTGACCATAGCACGTGATCACCGGTATGCATGGCTGGCTTCTTCCGGTGATCTACCTCGCCTTTGAAATGCTTGCCTTTCTTTTGATATTGATGGTTGGTCAGAAGAAATCGACGATGGCCCAGGTACACATTCTTCCTGCATTTGTCCAGGTATATACTTTCAGTGTCATCCAAACCATGCGTGCATGCGTGATATCCCTTGTTTGTCTGTCCTGAAAGGTTACTGAGAGCGGGCGAATCGTTGATGGTTACAAACAGCAACTCGTGCAGGTCAAATTCCTCCTGTTTGTACTCATCCCACACATGTACACCGTTTCCATTCCACAACTGTAAAAGTTCTTCAACTAATGGCCTTTGGTACACATCAATGTCGTTGCCAGGTTGCTTAGGGCCTTGGATGAGAACTGGCATCATAATGAACTTCCGCTTCATGCACATCCAAGGAGGAAGGTTATACATACATAAAGTCACGGGCCAGGTGCTGTGATTGCTGCTCTAATCCCCGAAAGGATTAATACCATCCGTGCTTAAACCAAACCATACGTTCCTTGGGTCACCTGCAAACTCAGCCCAGTACTTTCTCTCAATTTTTCTCCACTACGACCCGTCAGTTGGTGCTCTCAACTTCCCGTCTTTCTTACGGCCCTCTCTGTGCCATCACATCAACTTAGCATGCTCTTCATTTCTGAACAGACATTTCAACTGTGGTATTATAAGACCATACCACATCACCTTCGCAAGAACCCTCTTCCTGGGGGGCTCACCGTCAACATCACTAGGGTCATCTTGTCTGATCTTATACCGTAATGCACCGCATACCGGGCATGCGTTCAAATCCTTGTACGCACCACTGTAGAGGATGCAGTCATTAGGGCATGCATGTATCTTCTGCACCTCCAATCCTAGAGGGCATACGACCTTCTTTGATGCATGCGTACTGTCTGGCAATTCATTATCCTTTGGAAGCTTCTTCTTCAATATTTTCAGTAGCTTCTCAAATCCTTTGTCAGGCACAGCATTCTCTGCCTTCCACTGCAGCAATTCCAGTACGGTACTGAGCTTTGTGTTGCCATCTTCGTAATTGGGGTACAACCCTTTTTTCTGATCCTCTAACATGCGATAGAACTTCAGCTTCTCCTTTTGACTTTCGTATTGTGTCCTTTAGCAGCTGGAGATCATCATCATCGGGCACATTGTCTGGTTCCTCTTGATCTTTAGCAGCTTCCCCCTTTGCAGCTTCCTCCGTTGCAGCATCACCATATTCAGGGGGCACATAGTTGTCATCGTCCTCTTCTTCTTCGCTGTCTTCCATCATAACCCCTATTTCTCCGTGCCTCGTCCAAACATTATAGTTTGGCATGAAACCCTTATAAAGCAAGTGGGTGTGAAGGATTTTCCGGTCAGAGTAAGACTTCATATTCCCACAATTAGGTAATGGACAACAGATAAAACCATTTTGCTTATTTTCCTCAGCCACTTCAAGAAAATTATGCACGCCCTTAATGTACTCGGGGGTGTGTCTGTCACCGTACATCCATTGCCGGTTCATCTTCGTGCATTATATATAATTATGTGTGCCAAAAGTAAGAAAATTAGACAACTATCTATCTAAAGTAAGAATTTTCTTCTTTTAAAAATAAGATAAGAACAAGAGGCTCACAACGGTGGTGCCGGCGACGAGATCGGCGCTGGCGATCGACGGCGGTGATGACGGGGATGGGACGTGACAGACCGCTAAACCTAGAAAAATCTCAAGGAAAATGGAGCTTGGAGGTCGAGTTTGGAGAGGAGAAAGCTTAAGTAGTGTGGCTCGGGCATTTCATCGAACACCTCATGTGCATAGGAGGTGAGCTAGAGCACCACAAAGCCCTCCTCTCGCCGGCCAAAAAAACAAAGCATTGTGTGGAGTGCTCTGCTTGCGGCCGAGGGGTATATATAGCAACTTCATTGGTCCCGGTTCATGACTGGAACTTGGACTAAAGGCCATCCTTCGGTACCGGTTCAACCCATGAACCGGGACCAATGGATGTGGGCCAGGAGCGAGGCCCATTGGTCCCAGTTCATGCCTGGAACCGGGACCAAAGGGTCTAGACGAACCGGGACCAATGACCCACGTGGCCTAGCCGGCCCCCTGGGCTCATGAACCGGGATGTATGCCCCCATTTGTCCCGGTTGGTGATTGAACTGGGACTAATCGGCTGGCCAGGCCTAGACCAAAGCCCTGTTTTCTACTAGTGTTGCTATGTTTCTCGAGAGAAGCCACTAGTGAAACCTACGGCCCCTGGGTCTCTTTCTCATATATTTGCCTTTGCGATCTACTTTTTCTTTGCTTTTATTTTTCAGATCTATTAAACCAAAAATACAAAAATACCTTGAGGCAAATTTTCCTTATTTATTTATTTGGCATTCGACCTATCAATTTACTACAAAATTATCTCACGTCTGTTTGCCACTTGAGGCGCCGTACCCCGGTAGCGATTGATGATACGTCACTAAGGTATCTATAATTATTGATTGTTCCATGCTATTATATTATCCATCTACGATGTTTTATATGCATTTATATGCTATTTTATATGATTTTTGGGACTAACCTATTAACCTCAAGCCTAGTGCCAGTTTCTGTTTTTTTCTTGTTTTTGGGAATAGCAAACGGAGTCCAATTGATGTGCCAATTTTGATGATTTTTATGGTACAATAGAAAGCCCCGGAGTAAAAGAGCTGGGCCAGAAGAGTCCCAGGCTGTCCACTAGGGTGGGGGCCGCGCCCTACCCCCCTAGGCGCGTCCTCCAATCTCATGGACGACTCGGAGACCCTCCTGACATGAGACCTACGCCAAAAATTCCTATATATACAGAAACCTCCAGAAAATAACCTAGATCTGGAGTTCTGCCGCCGCAAGCCTCTGTAGCCACCAAAAACCAATTGGCACCCTGTTCCGGCACCCTGCCGGAGGGGGGATCCATCACCGGTGGCCATCTTCATCATCCCGGTGCTCTCCATGACGAGGAGGGAGTAGTTCACCCTAGGGGCTGACGGTATGTACCAGTAGCTATGTTTTTTTGGTCTCTCTCTCTCTCTCCCTCTCTCTCTCTCTCTCTCTCTCTCTCGTGTTCTTGATGTGGCACGATCTTGATGTATCGCGAGATTTGCTATTAGCTGGATCTTATAATGTTTCTCCCCCTCTACTCTCTTGTAATGGATTCAGTTTTCACTTTGAAGTTACCTTATCGGATTGAGTGTTTAAGGATTTGAGAACACTTTATGTATGTCTTGCATGTGCTTATCTTTGGTGAAAGTGGGATATTCACGTGATCTACTTGATATATGTTTTGGTGATAAACTTGCGGGCTCAGTGACCTTGTGAACTTATGCATAGGGGTTGGCACACGTTTACGTCTTGACTCTCCGGTAGAAACTTTGGGGCAATCTTTGAAGTACTTTGTGTTGGTATGAATAGATGAATCTGAGATTGTGTGATGCATATCGTATAATCATACCCACGGATAATTGTGGTGACATTGGAGTATCTAGGTGCCATTAGGGTTTTGGTTGATTTGTGCCTTAAGGTGTTATTCTAGTACGAACTCTAGGATAGATCAAACGGAAAGAATAGATTCGTGTTATTTTACCGCGGACTCTTGAATAGATCAATCAGAAAGGATAACTTTGAGGTGGTTTCATACCCTACAATAATCTCTTTGTTTGTTCTCTGCTATTAGTGACTTTGGACTGACTCTTTGTTGCATGTTGAGGGATAGTTATATGATCCAATTATGTTATTATTGTTGAGAGAACTTGCACTAGTCAAAGTATGAACCCTAGGCCTTGTTTCGAAGCATTGCCATACCGTTTGTGCTCACTTTTATCATTAGTTACCATGCTGTTTTTATATTTTCAGGTTACAGAAACCTATAACTACCATCCATATTACACTTGTATCACCATCTCTTCACCGAACTAGTGCACCTATACAATTTACCATTGTATTGGGTGTGTTGGGGACACAAGAGACTCTTTGTTATTTGATTGCAGGGTTGTTTGAGAGAGACCATCTTCATCCTACGCCTCCCACGGATTGACAAACCTTAGGTCATCCACTTGAGGGAAATTTGCTACTGTCCGACAAACCTCTGAACTTGGAGGCCCAACAACGTCTACAAGAAGAAGGTTGTGTAGTAGACATCAAGCTAATTTCTAGCGCCGTTGCCGGAGAGGTGAGTGCTTGAAGGTATATGTTTAGATCTTGCAATCGAATCTTGTTATTTCTTGTTTTATCACTAGTTTAGTCTATAGAAGAAAACTAAAAAATGGAATTATGGTTGCCTCATATGCTTCATCTTTTTAATGTCTTTCGTGGAAATGATGGGAAGGAAAATTGTGCTCAAGTACTAGAAGAAGAATTACATAGAATGCTTGGCATAAAATATGTGAATGATCAACATGATTGCAATGTTGTTAGTATGAATTCTTTGAATACCCATGATGCTTATGATATGCAAAGCCACAAGCTTGGGGATGCTATATTTGATGAAGATGATATGTTTAGTCCCCCAAGTATTGATGAGCAAATTTATTATGATGAAAGCATGCCGTCGGTGTCAAAACCGGCGGATCTCGGGTAGGGGGTCCCGAACTGTGCGTCTAGGCGGATGGTAACAGGAGACAAGGGACACAATGTTTTTACCCAGGTTCGGGCCCTCTCGATGGAGGTAATACCCTACTCCTGCTTGATTAATATTGATGATATGGGTAGTACAAGAGTAGATCTACCACGAGATCAAGGAGGCTAAACCCTAGAAGCTAACCTATGGTATGATTGTTGTTGTTCTACGGACTAAAACCCTCCGGTTTATATAGACACCGGATAGGTTAGGGTTACACAGAGTCGGTTACAATGGTAGGAGATCTACATATCCGTATCGCCAAGCTTGCCTTCCACGCCAAGGAAAGTCCCATCCGGACATGGGACGAAGTCTTCAATCTTGTATATTCATAGTCTTGGAGTCCGGCTGTGATGATAGTCCGGCTATCCGGACACCCCCTAGTCCGGGACTCCCTCAGTAGCCCCCGAACCAGGCTTCAATGACGATGAGTCCGGCGCGTTGATTTTCTTCGGCATTGCGAGGCGGGTTCTTCTCCAAATTCCATATACTTGTCGAATAGTGTCCGACTTCTGATAAATGATGCGCTCTTTGGCTTCTACGCCCAATAATGGCTATCTTCCACGTGTTTAAATGAATGCGAACAGCCAGGGTATTTTTACAGTTACCCCCCTAGCCGTGCAAATTAGCCGCCTATAAAAGGAGCAAGGATCTAGATCATAGTCACACCATCCTCCCTTTGCAAGCTTTCATCAGAGCGCCTCTGACCAAAGCCCATTCCGTCATGGACAGTCGACGCGGCTCCTCTTCTCGCGCTCCCAGCCCTCAGCCAGGAAATTGGGAGAGATGCTCAGTCCCGCATAACGAGCTAGTTATACTCCAAACCAAGGGATTTCTCCCCCCGGCCTTCTTGGTTCCGGTTCTAGCCGGACTTGCCACCTACAAGGGCGGAAAGCAAGCGGAGAGCGTCCCCGACCCCTCTAAAGGAGAGAGGGTATGCTTCATCTCTTATCTAGTAAGAGGCCTTGGATTTCCCATCCATCCGTTTCTCCGGGGGCTCTTGGAGTTCTACGGCCTCCAATTGCACCACCTTACTCGTGCCTCCATCCTGCACATCGCGGGCTTCGTGGCCTTTTGCGAACTATTCTTGGGCGTCGAGGCTCATTTCGGACTGTGGAAGAGAATATTCTGCCTAGTACCCCGTTCTCACGAGGGGTCAATATATCAAGTGGGCGGAGCAGAGCTATGGCGCATCGCCGGGACTGGATACCTATCCGGAACCCCAAAGAAGGCGCCCGCTGCTGGATCCTGTTCGGATCGGCCTTCCGGAGTTCAACAATGCTCCTCTGAAGAAGCGCCTAAGCTGGCGCCCTCGGAGCCCCCGGAAAGAAGATGACCAGGACGTTCGTTATTTGATGAGCCGAATAAGGTTACTGGCTCATGCCGGATTGACCATGCCAGGAGTCATGGCAATCTGCATTATGAGGGGAGTGCAGCCGCTTCAATACAGAGGCCACCCCATGTGGGATTTCAACGGGGAGGACGATACCACCCGCCATGGCCGCAAAGGGCCAGAACCGGTCACCGAACTGGTGAAGAACTTATCTGCCATGTACAAAGGAGAGGAGGAGGATTTCCTCCGTCTCAACCCTCTGAAGGAGTTTTCTTTGAGTAATCCTCGAAGCTGGGTAAGCAAATATCCTTTGTGACCTGTCCAATCCATATTCCCGTAGTTAAATATCTCATTTCATGGTTTTTGCACAGGAACTGCGCCGGACTGTGGAGAAGATACACAGCCCGCCCCCACAACCCGAGGATCAGGAATGGTCCCTCGATGCGACCTCCGAAGAGGATCCGGATATAAAGGTGGAGTTGATCGATGGGGTATTCTACCAACTTAGCATCGAGAATGTGTTGGTCGCCATTACGGTTGATTACCCCGGAATATTTCCAGCCTCACAGGTAAATGAGACCGAGATTCCAAAATCCTGATAACGACCCATCCATGCTTTATTTTTGATCACCATATACCAATGGTGTTTCGCAGGGGGTACCTTCGAGGCAGGAAGCCGAGCCTGCGGCGGCTGGCCAACAAAGGGCAGTGCGGCCCCGCAGGTTAAAAAGAAGTGCGGTCCAGATCGAATCTCCGCCGCAACGGTATGGCATGTCACCATACTGCCAAGATTGATTCCTGGAAGGTGTACTAACGCCGATACTCTTTTCAGGAAAAAGAGCGCTCGCCGGACTGTGTCCGGAGAGGTTGCCTATCGAACCTTCACCGGCCAGGCTTCAAAGCCAGGTCCGGAGGCGGAGGCGAGCACGAGACGTGCACCGGATGCTCCTCCGACACAGGATGCCGACATGTTGTCCGCCACCAACTCCGAGGTGGAGAGCGCCTTGAACCACAGGCGCCGCCGGACAGTTCTTCGTGACGCGTGTTTCTCCGTGCCGCGAGGTGGAGAGCGCCTTAAATGCCTTTGATTCGGGAGATGCGCACCTCCGTGCCGCTCAAGATGGACTAGCCAAAGCCACAGAGCAGTATGTGAAGGACATATGGGTAAGTAAATTTGACAGTTATATATGCCAGTAGCCCCCGAGACTTAAAATGGTTAGAATAACTGATTTAAGGATCATTTGTTACGCAGGATCTCACAAAAAAGAATACCCGACTGTCCCAGGAGCTCAAAGAGTGCAAAGCCCAACTTGAGGCCGCACTAGCCGCTGCAGGGGGAGCTACAGAGGCCCCCGTTGGTAATATACATTTCAAAAGATAAATAATTTAGGAAGTGCGGCGGGTCTGTAAAGCTGACAAAAAACATTGCAGATGGCGCCGGGCTAGATCCGGACAAGCAACAGCTCTTACGCCAGTTAAAGGCTGGCGAGAGCGTGCTGACAAGGGTGCGGCAGGAGAAGAATAACCTCCAAGACGCCAACACCAAGCTGGGAGAGGAACTAAAGGACGTCCGTGCCCAGTTATCTGACTTTGTAAAGGAGAATCGGTGGCTTCGTCGCGGCATTTTCAGTAAGTGCTTGAGCGAACTTTGAAAGAGTTTGGCGAGGGAGGCGACTAACATAATCATGTATGTAGGTTTGCTTACAGGCCGTCCTGAGGAGGAGATGCCCAATTCTTCGGGTGATCTCCTTCCCGAATTGCGTCAGCTGCACGAACGAGTCTGGCAGGTGATGAAAGGTATCGGCCAAGCCTTGTCTCCATCTATCTCCCTGCCCGAAGGCAATGGGGAGCTGGCGGAGCGGCTTCAAGGGGCACGACGGCGCTTCCGGCTATGGAAGACATCGGCCTGCCGTCAAGGCACCAGGGAGGCCTGGGCCATGGTGAAGACACGGTACACAAAGGCTGACCCAAACCACATGGCCGAGGTCGGACCTGTGGGGCCGGATGGGATGGAGATCCCTGTAAGCTTAGTGTACGGCCAAGTTGAATTGGCCGCCAAGTATTCCCAGCAAGATTGTAAATTAGATAGCCTATTAGATGGCATTGAGGAATACAATGAGTCGAATTGACTATGTAAAAATATGACATGAAAGAAATGTCTTCTAGCCGGATTGTAGATCGTTTGTCGTAGCGGACCTTTTCGCTTCAACCTCCGGACCCAATAGTCCGGAGTGTGTCCGAATACCTTCTGGTTATATAAGAACCGTGGTATGCATGGAGACAAGGCGTAGGGGTCATTGTTGCTGTATCAGACAAGTGCCCAACTAGTTATGCTATATTACGTGGGTAGTAAGAAGCATCTTCCAGGGAGAATAGTTCCGTTAAGGGTTCCTTTCGCTGGGGTGCATGCCCTAAAGTGCATGTCAAAGCTGCTATAAAAGCAGAAAATCATCTGGGGACAGATGGGTAAAAAGTTAAAAATCATCTTTCAATTCACCGACCGAATATTCCGTTAAGAACGCTAGCTTTCGGCTTCACCCAGTCTGAGGTACACATCCGGCTGACCCGGCAGTAACAATCGCAGAGGTGCTCCCTTTACCACCTAGCCGTACAATCGGGAACGTAGGGGTAAGCACAGGAGCCAGGCAACCCAGCTTGGCCAAAACTTAAGTCATATCGATGCATATAATGGTGAATAAAAGGTACATGCGGAAGTTTAACACATGTGCTGGGCATGAAGCCCGTATAAGTAAGCTTCTGTTAAAGAAGCCCCCAGGTATAATGAGCGCGGATAGCGCGTCAAGTGTGTGCGGAAAAAGCGCAAACGAGCCTGTAAAGGCGACAAGAAGAAGAAGAAGGAAGGAGAGAAATAAAAGACAGCAAAAAGCAAAAATAAAGAATGCGGACGGAGGAAGGAGACGAACTTGGAGTCCGGCACTTAGGCGTAGAATCTTCGTAGACGGGCTGCGTTCCATTGGTTCGGCTCGAGTCAGTTATCCGATGCGTTTCGCAGACGGTATGCTCCGCCGGTCAGGACCTGGTCGATGATGAAGGGACCTTCCCATTTGGGCTTGAGTTTGTCCTTTTTCTTGTCCGGCAGGCGTAGAACCCAACGTTATAAGCTTTGGCCCGTACTTCCCTGCTTTGATATCTTCGAGCCTGCTGTTGATAGAATGCGGAACGAGCTTTTGCCATGTCGCGCTCCTCCTCCAATGCGTCCAAACTGTCCTGTCGATCGAGTTCGGCTTCTCTTTCTTCATACATGCGCACTCGAGGTGAGTCATGAATTATGTCACAGGGCAAGACTGCCTCTACGCCGTACACCATAAAAAATGGTGTGAATCCGGTAGTACGATTCGGCGTCGTCCGCAGCCCCCAGAGTACGGAGTCGAGCTCCTCGACCTAGTGCGTGTTAGGTTCCTTGAGGGACCGCACTAGTCTGGGTTTAATGCCGCTCATGATTAGACCGTTTTCCCATTCGACTTGGCTGTTGGTTTCAGGGTGATAGACTGAGGCATAATCGAGCTTGATGTCCATGTTTTTCCACCATGATTGGACCTCATCGGCCATGAAATTGGTGCCATTGTTAGTGATGATACTGTGGGGGACACCGTAACGGTGCACTACCCCTGATATGAAGTATATCACCGGTCCGGATTCGGCTGTTTTAACAGGCTTGGCCTCTATCCATTTGGTGAATTTATCCACCATGACCAATAGGTATTTCTGCTTGTGGGTTCCTCCCTTGAGGGGTCCAACCATGTCAAGCCCCCAGACCGCGAACGGCCAGGTGATGGGTATAGTTTTGAGGGCGGTGGGTGGCATGTGGCTTTGGTTAGCAAAAAGCTGGCAACCGATGCATCGTTGGACTAAATCCTGCGCATCTGCTCGGGCTGTCGGCCAATAAAATCATGTACGGAAGGCCTTGCCTACAACGGCCTGAGCTGCGGCGTGGTGCCCACCCAGTCCGGCATGAATTTCAGTCAGGAGGTTTCGCCCTTCCTCTTCGGAGATACACCTTTGAAGGACTCTGGTAGTGCTTTTCTTATAAAGCTCTCCCTCATGGACTTTATAGGCTTTAGAGTGCCATACTATGCAGCGAGCCTCATTTTGGTCTTCGGGGAGTTCCTGCGTAGTTACGTAGGCTAGGAATAGTTCCGTCCACGGGGCGATAACCGCCATTATTTCGTGAGCAGAGGGTGTCATCTCGGGGGCAGAGCCTCCGGTTGTGTCAGAGTGTTCGGCGTCAGGCGGTGCGGTTGGGTCCAGATTGTTATTGCCGGACTCCCCTTCCCATAGTACGGATGGCTTGAACAGCCATTCCAAAAAGATATTGGGTGGGACAGCATCGTGTTTTGCACCGATGCGTGCCAATATATCCACCGCCTGGTTGCTATCCCGGGCTATATGATGAAATTCGAGCCCTTCGAACTGTGCTGACATTTTTAGGACCGCATTCCGGTATGCTGCCATTTTTGGATCTTTGGCGTCAAAGTATCCGTTTATTTGATATATTGCGAGGTTTGAATTCCCGCGCACCTCTAGGCGTTTAATGCCCATGGAGACTGCCATCCGGAGGCCGTGCAGAAGGGCCTCGTATTCGGCTACGTTGTTGGAGTCCGTATACATTATCTGAAGGACGTATTGGACTGTGTCTCCGGCTGGGGATGTCAGGACGACGCCAGCCCCCAGGCCAGCCAACATTTTGGAGCCGTCAAAGTGCATGATCCAATTGGAGTATGCGCCGTACTCTTTAGGGAGTTCGGCTTCAGTCCATTAGGCCACGAAGTCGGCCAAATCCTGCGACTTAATAGCTCATCGTGGCTTATAAGTTATGTCGAATGGAAGGAGCTCTATGGCCCATTTAGCAATCCAGCCCGTCGCATCGCGGTTGTTTATAATCTCGTTAAGAGGTACTTCGGAGGCTACCGTTATCGAACACTCTTGAAAGTCGTGTCGCAGCTTCCGGGATGCCATGAACACCGCATATGCTATCTTTTGATAGTGTGGGTACCGGGACTTGCATGGAGTTAGGACAGTGGACACATTACAAACCGGTTTTTGAACAGGGAACTGGTGTCCGTCCGTTTCTCATTCGACAACGAGCACCGCGCTGACAACTTGATGTCTTGCGGTGATATATAATAGCATTGGTTCGCCCACGTTGGGCGCGGCCAGGACTAGGTTTGTTGCCAAAATGGCCTTTATTTTTTCGAGTCCGGCTGTGGCGGCATCCGTCCACTCGAAGTGTTCGGTGCGGCGGAGGAGGCGGTAAAGAGGTAATGCCTTTTCTCCTAAACGGGAGATAAAGCCGCTACACATCCCGTCAATTTTTGTATTTGTTTGAGGTCTTTTGGAATATCCAATTGTGAAAGAGCTCGAATCTTGGCTGGGTTTGCTTCAATTCCTCTACCGGACACAATGAAGCCCAGGAGCTTTCCGGCTGGAACGCCAAAGACGCATTTTTCCGGATTGAGCTTGATGTCATATTTTCGAAGATTGTCGAATGCGAGCCTTAAGTCGTCTACTAGAGTTTCGACGTGCTTGGTTTTGACGACCACGTCATCTACATATGCTTCCACCATTTTGCCGATCTGGTTGGCCAAACATGTCTGAATGATGCGCTGATATGTTGCGCCGGCGTTTTTGAGCCCAAAGGGCATTGTGTTGAAGCAGAACGAGCCGTATGGAGTGATGAATGTTGTTGTAGCTTGGTCTGGCTCCGCCATCTTGATTTGGTGGTAGCCAGAGTACGCGTCAAGGAAGCACAATGAGTCGTGTCCTGCTGTGGCGTCAATGATTTGATCAATTCGCGGGAGGGGGAACGGATCCTTTGGGCAAGTCTTATTGAGGTCTTTGAAATCAACACATAGGCGCCAGGATTTATCCTTCTTTGGTACCATCACCAGGTTCGCTAGCCAGTCCGGATGTTTTATATCTCTGATGAATCCGGCCTCCAAAAGTTTGGCTAGCTCCTCTCCCATGGCCTGTCTATTGGGTTTGGAAAAGCGCCGAAGAGCCTGTTTGACTGGCTTGAATCCTTTTAGGATATTTAGGCTGTGCTCGGCCAGCTGACGTGGGATTCCTGGCATATCTGAAGGGTGCCAGGCAAAGATGTCCCAGTTTTCTTGTAGAAATTTTCGTAGTGCGGCGTCTACATCAGTGTTTAATTGTGCCCCGATGGAGGCCGTCTTTGCAGGGTCTGTTGGGTGGACTTGGAATTTTACTATTTCATCCGCTGGTTTAAAAGAAGTGGACTTGGACCTTTTATCAAGTATCACATCGTCCCTGTTCACCGTGGAGCGCTATGCGGCTGTCTTATTTTCGGCGCTAGGGCTTCGGATAGTGCCTCGAGGGCTAGTGCGGCTGTCTTATTTTCGGCGCGGAGCGCTATGTTCGGATCACTAGCGAGAGTGATGATTCCGTTCGGACCGGGCATTTTAGGCTTCATGTACCCGTAATGGGGTATAGCTTGGAAAATTGTGAATGCCTCTCGTCCTAGTAACGCATGATATCCGCTGTTGAACGGGGCCACTTGAAATGTGACCTCCTCGGACCTGTAATTGTCTGGCGAGCCGAACACTACATCCAGCATGATTTTTCCTGTGCGGCATGCTTCCCGGCTGGGGATTATTCCTCTAAAGGTTGTGCTGCTTCGCTCAATGCTGTTCCAGTCTATTTCCATCTTTCGGAGAGTTTCCTCATATATGAGGTTTAGTCCGCTGCCGCCATCCATGAGTACCTTAGTAAGGCGAAAGCCGTCTACTATCGGGCTGAGAACCAAGCGGCTGGTGCCCGGGCAATTCGGAATTTAGGTTCATGACTGGCATTGAAGGTAATAGCCGTGTCACTCCATGGATTCATTGTTGCTACTTGGTAGACTTCGGCAAGGTTGCAGAGTTGTCGTTTTCGCATGTTATTTGATGCGAAAGTCTCGCAGACTGTTAAGACCGTACTGGTGTTGCTGGGCTGGGATTCCGAAGCTAGAAGCTCTTCGCCACTTTTGGCCACCTACCGTAGTATCCAACATGCTCGAAGGCTATGAGTTGGAGTGGCGCCCTCTGTGCTATGAATTTTGCAGGGTCCGTTTAGCCAACCCTCCAGTACGGTTCCGTACCCTTTAGGGGTTTTTGGTTTTTTGGTATTCAACCCAGGTGCTTGATAATGATGCACCCTTTTGTTCCGGACTAGGGATGTATTCCACTACTGGAATCAGCTACTTTGCCATCTGCCAGATCTTTGCCGTCTGCTAGCAGACGGCAAAGAAGCCCTTTGCCATCAGCTACCCGAAAGCAGACGGCAAAGAACTGGCTGATGGCAAAGAAAGCCTTTGCCATCAGGCAGTTCTTTGCCATCCGCTAGCTGACGGCAAAGATTCTTTGTCGTCCGCTAGCAGACGGCAAAGAGGGAGGGGGCCCCACTGAGGAGCTGGTTAAAAAAAACTTAACGGGCCCCCCTCTTTGCCGTCTGCTAGCAGACGGGAACGAGCACATAAGCGGACGGCAAAGGGGGGCGGACGACAAAGATTTAACATATCTAACGGCCCGCCCCCCACCCCGCGCCCTCTCTCTCTGTTTCTCTCCTCCCATACGCGCGCC
>NC_041391.1:1025819-1026373 GCF_002162155.2 Triticum dicoccoides | reverse complement strand
TTTAGGTTTAGTTTTAGTTTAGTTTTAGGTTTAGATTTAGTTTTTTCCTTTTTTCAGTTTTTTTAGTTTTCGGTTTATGTTTAGTTTAGATTTAGTTTTAGTTTTAGTTTTAGTTTTAGTTTTAGTTTTAGAATTAGGTTTAGTTTTAGTTTTAGGTTTAGGTTTAGGAAAGAAGAAGAAGAAAAAAAGAGGAGAGGAGGAGAAGAAGAAGAGGAAAAAGGAAAGGAAGAAGAAGAAGAGGAGGAGGAGAAGCAAAAAGAAGAAGAGGAAGAAGAAGAAGAAGAAAAAAGAGGAGAGGAGGAGAAGAAGAAGAGGAAAAGGGAAAGAAGGAAGAAGAAGAAGAAGAAGAAGAAGAAGAAGAAGAAGAAGAAGGAAAAAAAGGAAGAAAAGGAAGAAAAGGAAAAAGAGGAAGAAGAAGAAAAGGAAAAAAGAGGGGGGAAAACCCGACCCTGACCCGGCACCCCGACACGACACCCCGACCCCGAGACCCCGACCCCGACCCCGAGACCCCGACCCCGACACCAACCCCGACCCCGACACCCCGACCCCGACCC
>NC_041391.1:1007964-1025435 GCF_002162155.2 Triticum dicoccoides | reverse complement strand
GACCCCCCGACCCCGAAACAGCACCCCGACCCCGACACGGCACGCCGACACCGACAGGACACCCCGACCACCGACACCTCCCGAAAAGGTGTTCTTTGGCCTTCCAGAGGCCGACGGGGTCATATATTTGTGAATTATTAGTTAGGTCATATATTTTTTGATTTTGTTATGAAAAACATCATATATAATTGTGTTGATCGTGTAGTTTTAAATGTGCAGTTGTTTCATCGCTGCGAGGTTTGGTGTTCGACGACCTCACCGTGCGTTTGACGAGCTCTGCCCCTTCGTTCGTGGGTGAGCACAAATGACAAGTCCTCCTCCCCCATTAATTATTTGATCTATTCCGATGAAACTTGATAGCTAGCTAGATATGTGTCTTGAATCATCAGTATGCGTAACCAATATGTGTCTCCCGTTCGAAAGCGTCATAGTTATAAATATGCATGCATTTGCATATTTATAACCTTGATTCTTTCGAATTGTCCAACGCTATCCATGGACAGCCCGAGTATGTGTAGATTGGGTTCATTTTCCCATATGCTTTGCTCCGGATCCGACGCATATATTTCGTCAGTGCCTCCCCTGTTGTTCTCCGGGTACACATCCTCTCTGTTGTGCTGCCGAAATTTTGCGTCTCTTTTTATGTTGTACTAATTTCGTTTACTGTTTGTCATGGCAGGTGTTGAAAGATGGTGGGCGCTGGTCGGGAGCGTGGTCTGAGGTCTTCCATTCCAGACGCACCTCTCCGCCGAGCGTTGCTGGACAGTATGGCCACACCGCCGGGCCCTTCTTCGTCGACGGCGGTGCCCAGCAGGGGACGAGGTAGGAAGAGAGGAGGTGGGGCACGTGGTTGTGGGAGAGGAGGTAGGGTGACTGCTACGGCGCCTTCCTCGCCGCCACCCCCAGCTGTTTCACCCGAGCACGTGACTGCTAGGGTGGACTCGTCCGAGGAGGAGGCTACACGGACTCCGGTCCACGAGCCTCTGGTCCACGGGTCTTGGGCCCACGAGCTTCGGGTCGACTGGCCTTCGGCCCACGAGAGTTCGGCCCACGTGACCCCGGAGGAGCACACGTCCGGATGGGGTACCTGGCCGGATCAGCCCGAGGAGCCGAGTGGCCATGCTGATGATGGCGGGGAGCCGACTGATCTTGAGGAGGAGGGGGGCACCGTCTACCAGCGTGGTGCTACACGGCTCCCGTCCGTGCCGGTGACCCGCGAGAAGAGGTGGTTGATTTTCCCTGATGGGGAGAGGTACGTAAGTGCATTTAATATTTTTGTACCTTGTGCATTCACGTTGTTTCAAATAACTAATGCGTTGGCCTTGTCATGCTGCAGGGGTTGGGACCACCATCATAGTGTCCGCCGGCCCAACTCCGTCCTTGGAGTTCTTTGCCGGTAAAACTTCCCGGGGTTTGTCACGTTGCCTGGTGAGGGTCGGCTTCCAGATCTTGGACTGAGCTGGGAGCACTACGTGGCGGCCCCGGCCCCGCCAGATGAGATTATCGACGGTGTCGTGTGCGGCACGAGGGCAGACATGGTGATCAGAAAGTTCTGGGTAATTTCTCCTTTACACATTTAAAAATCTTCAACTAGCTAGTTATTAATTGTACTAATCAATATTGTCTCATTTGATTGCAGACATTCTACAGGTGTGAGGAGGGATACGAGGAGGACGCGACACATGTTATCGAGAATGTCTGCAAGCGCCTACTCCAGAACTTACGGCACGAGGCTCGGGTGCAGGCTGTTCGAGACTACTACGCCTTGCGTGGTATCAAGAAGACCAAGCTGGCGTGCCGCGATAAGTTCCTGAGTAAGGAGCAGTACATGTTGGTAATTCTTAAGGCCTTCTCTACTTAAGTTCCTTCATTTAGTAATTCTTAGACGTAGCGCTCAAGTTTCTATTTGCTAACTTAGGCGCCTCAGAGATGGTGTGCGGATCGGATGGATTGTTGGGAGGTGTTGGTCGATGAGTGGTGCTCAAAACAATGGCTAGCCCTCCACAACGAGGCCATGGACAAACGTGCCCAAATGGAAGGTGTGCCACACCATCAAGGCAGCTCCAACTTATATCAGTTCGGGCGCAACTAGGTATGTGGTTTGCTTCATGATTCATGCAATTCATTCATCATGCTAGCTTGAGCCCTTTAATTACTAATTTTCATTGTTTCTCTCTTTTAGGCACGCTACAATAAGGCGGATAAGGTGCCAAAGGTGTACGACTTGTATGCCATGGCCCACACTGCCTCTTTCAAGAATGTCAAGGCTTTCTCTCAGTCTGACCTCGATGATGCAAACAACTTCACCAACATCTCCTCCCACAACAAGCTCGTGAGATATAGAGATGAGGGGAAGGTGAGGAAAGGGGAGGACTTTAACCTGAGCCAGGGTCCCATTGATCCAGAGCTGTTGATGATATCTGGTGGCGGGAGGTCCCATGGCTCCATAGCCGTTGGAGATGGACTTATCCATTGTCCTAGCACTCTCCCGGAGATCAAGGCGCGCCAGTCGAGCTCCGCTCCTGAGATAAGGCCTCGTGAACGGCCAGTGCAACTCGCCATCAAGGTTAGTGATACGTACTCAGTTATCTTTCTCCATTACATTGTGTGTGCTTCCATCAATGATTACAAATGGTCATGTGAGTGGTGTTGCAGGCTGCTATACAGAGTGAGAGAGATAGAACGGAGAAACTTCTGGCGGAGGCGGCGGAGAGGCAGCGGGAGTTGGAGGACAGGACGACAAAGATGATGGAGGAGGAGAGGGCACGGAATGACATGCAGGCAAGGGCCATGTACGAGCTCCTTGTGGTAAGTTTCTTCTGCAGATTAGCCAAAACATTCATGTAGTGTTTGTCTCATTACTAACTAGTATGACTGAGTCGTCAAAACCAAATGTGCAGTCTGTGTGCGAGAAGACAGGTCAGACCGCTCCGCCGATGCCAGTAATTGCTCCTGGGACCACAGTGAGTTTTATTTGAATGGACATTACTTGCTAGTCTTAACATTTGAGTGTCATCATGCTAACAAGACATTGGAAATGATCTTTGGTGCAGCGTAACTCCAGACAAGCATCGCACGATCCTTCTCCGGCTACCGACACGAGCCACCCCGCTCCTACACCTCCTGGATCTTGGTAAGTTTATCTAGTGTTTTGCTTAACACATGCATAAAGACCTAGACTTAGCTTTATTTCCTCCAATGCTTACCATAATGACCTAGACTTAGCTTCTTCTCCTCCAAAATGACTTAATAAGCTTACTAACCTCCAAAACCATCCATTTTACCTAAGTTAGCTCTAAAACGATCTGTACTTAGCTTACTTATGTCAAAAATTGCATAATTAGCTTAGTTACCTCATAGACGATCCATTTTACCTAAGTTAGCTCTAAAATGACCCATTTTACCTAGGTTAGCTTATAAATGATCCAGTTCATCCAAGTTAGCTCAAAAATGACCCATTTTACCTAGATTAGCTCCTAAATGATCCATTTTACCTACGTTAGCTTTAAAATGACCCATTTCACCTAGGTTAACTCCAAAATGACCCATCTTACCTAGGTTATCTCATAAACGATCCATTTCAACTAATTTAGCTCATAAACGATCCATTTCACCAAGTTAGCTAAAAAACGATCCATTTCACCTAAATTAGCTCTTAAATGATCCATTTCACCTAAGTTAGCTCAAAAAGATCCATTTCAACTAAATTAGCTCATAAATGATCCATTTCACCTAAGTTAGCTCAAAAACGATCCATTTCAACTAAGTTAGCTCATAAATGATCCATTTCACCTAAGTTAGCTAAAAAACAATCCATTTCACCTTAGTTACCTCAAAAACGATCCGTTTGACCTTAGTTAGCTCATAAACGACCCATTTCAACTAAGTTAGCTCATAAATGATCCATTTCACCTTAGCTAGCTCATAAACGACCCATTTCAACTTAGTTAGCTCATATATGATCCATTTCACGTAAGTTAGCTCATAAATGACATACTCTTCTTGTTCTAGTCTTCTTCTTGTTCTAATCTTCTTGTTCTAGTCTTCTTCTTGCTCTACTCTTCTTGTTCTAACTTTCTTATTTTTCATTTTGCAGATTTCATTCCCTTGATGAAAGCTTGCATAGATGGAGTGCTCCTTATCCCTTGCTCTGTTTCTTTTGTATCGTTGAACTATGCATGTATCGTTGGATGAAACTATTGTAATATATATGGTTCGATGCCTCTATGTTGAACTTGTTATGTATGATGGAACTATGCATGTAATATATATGGTTGGATGATGAAGTTATGTGTTGGATATCTTATATGTTTGCTCTGTAGTGGCCTTTTGAAATATATCTATATATGTCATATATATTTGTGATGAAAATTGTTGGATTTAATAAAAAACAGATAAAAGAGCCAATATGCAGGCTCTTTGCCGTCTGCCACCGACGGCAACGGGCTCTTTGCCGTCTGCCGAGGACGGCAAAGAAGACACGTGGCATCTAGCTGTGCTTCCTGGGAGCTGACCCATTTGGTCAGTTTGCCTAAAGTGGCAGACGGCAAAGACTTTGCCATCAGTGGCAGACGGCAAAGAACCTGCACTTTGCCATCAGTGGTAGACGGCAAAGAACCTGCCATGTAGTGACGTGTAGATGACATCAGCGGCGGACGACAAAGACACTAGAAATTTTGCCGTCAGCGGCGGACGGCAAAGGCCTGCCGTTAGCCACTTAACGGACTGACATCGCAATTATTGCCGTCCGTTCTCTTTGCCGTCCGCCGCAGATGGCAAAGACTTTGCCATCAGTAGCGGACGGCAAAGTAGCTGTTTACCGTAGCCTACTTTGCCGGAGCCTTTTGCCGTCCGCGGCTGACGGCAAAGGTCTTTGCCGTCCGCCGTTCATGCCTTTGCCGTCCGCCATGGCAGACAGCAAAGTAGTTGATTCCTGTAGTGTTCGGGGCAGGATTATCCCAAAATTTACTTTCGGTTTTCCAGGCGCTCTCCATCGCACAGTACTTTTGTACTATGGTCACCAAGTCAGCAAAGCGTGTAATTTTGCGATGACTTATGGCGTTTAGGATTCCCTTGTCCGTGCAATTATTTCAAAAAATTGGGATTGCGTCCTCCTCACGGCAGTCCTTTATCCTGTTCATAACCAGGAGGAATCTGGCCCAGTAATGATGTACTGTTTCAGTTGGCTGTTGCCGAATTCGAGAGAGATCGCCAATGTTTGGGTGGGCGGGTGGCACTAATTCCGGACCCCGTCCAATTCAGGACTCAAGGGCCGAGAAGTTTCTGAACTCGGAATTTTGGATTTTTGAGTGCAATCCAATGAGTCCGGCCCGCCGCCTGACATTAGGTTCAGGGCTTGATCAACATCCGTCCCTCCGCAGGAACCCGGCATGGAGGGATCGGGAATCCGGACGTAACTAGTCCTTAAGGTAGGAGAAGAATCGCCGCATTGCTCCTCTATCACAGCAACATGATGGGTAGCCTGGGGAGAGTTGATCTCTCTCAGATCGGTTTTAGGCCTGATCCGGTCGTAATCTGTGGCGACTCCCAGGGCGGCGATGCGATCCAAGAGCTCGTTTATGGAGGAGAGCTCGATCGGATGTAACTGTTCGGCAAGTTCCGAACTAACATGAAGATTGGTTTCGATGACTCGAGAGGTCATCGTCGATGCGGCGGCCGAACTAGCGGTCATGAGAAAACTGCCAAGCCGAAGAGTCTGACCAGTGGCCAAGGCTTCTTTGGCAATGGTGTCGTCTTTAAAGACGAGGCGAGGCATCCTACCCGACGGCGACGGCACAGAGGAACTCTCAATGAAAGCACCAATGTCGGTGTCAAAACCGGCGGATCTCGGGTAGGGGTTCTCGAACTGTGCGTCTAGGCGGATGGTAACAGGAGACAAGGGACACAATGTTTTTACCCAGGTTCGGGCCCTCTCGATGGAGGTAATACCCTACTCCTGCTTGATTAATATTGATGATATGAGTAGTACAAGAGTAGATCTACCACGAGATCAAGGAGGCTAAACCCTAGAAGCTAGCCTATGGTATGATTTTTGTTGTTCTACGGACTAAAACCCTCCGGTTTATATAGACACCGAATAGGTTAGGGTTACACAGAGTCGGTTACAATGGTAGGAGATCTACATATCCGTATCGCCAAGCTTGCCTTCCACGCCAAGGAAAGTCCCATCCGGACACGGGACGAAGTCTTCAATCTTGTATCTTCATAGTCTTGGAGTCTGGCCGTGACGATAGTCCGGCTATCCGGACACCCCCTAGTCTGGGATTCCCTCACATGACTCCTATAAAGAATAAAGATAACCATGAAACTTGTCATCATGATTTTAATTTTCAATTGGATTATGCTTCACATGGTAGTTATTTTGTTGAGTTTGCTCCCACTACTGTTGATGACAAAAAATTTGCTTATGTGGAGAGTAACAAAATTTTTATGCTTGTAGATCATGAAAAGAATTCTTTATGTGATGGTTATATTGTTGAATTCATTCATGATGCTACTGAAAATTATTATGAGGGAGGAATATATGCTTGTGGGAATTGCAATAATATCAAGTTTCCTCTCTATGTGGATAAAGTTTTGAAGTTATGCTTGTTTTGCCTTCCTATGCTAGTTGATTATTGTTCCCATAAGTTGTTTGCTCACAAAATCCCTATGCATAGGAAGTGGGTTAGACTTAAATGTGCTAGTCATATTCTTCATGATGCTCTCTTTATGTTTCAATTCTTATCTTTTATGTGAGCATCATTGAAATCACCATGCCTAGCTAAAGGTCATTAAAGAAAAGCGCTAGTTGGGAGGCAACCCAATCTTATTTTTGTCATTTGCATTTTGCTCCTGTTTAGTAATAAATAATTCATCTAGCCTCTGTTTAGATGTGGTGTTATGTTTTAGTTAGTGTTTGTGCCAAGTAGAACCTTTGGGAAGACTTGGGTGAAGTCTTTGCGATCTTGCTGTAAAAAACAGAAACTTTTGCGCTCATGAGATTAGCTTCCATTTTTTACTGGTTAGTTATTTTAAGTTGATTATTTTTGCAAATGATTAATCAACAAATTCCTAAGGTCCACCAATTTATTTCAGAATTTTTGGAGTTACATAAGTATTCGAATGATATAGATTACTACACACGGTTCTGTTTTTGACAGATTCTGTTTTTTATTGTGTTGTTTGCTTATTTTGATGAATGTATGAGTAGTATCAGAGGGTATGAACCATAGAGAGGTTGGAATAAAGAAGATAGTTCACGAATATGGATTTAGAATGAGTTCACAACAGTACCTAAGTGGTGATTTATTTTCTTATACTAACTCTTTGTTCTTCCGGTCGGGGAAGATACCCCGAACAAGCCCCTCAAAGGATTAGTTTCCAAAGTAACAAGTGATAGTAAATTTCAGCACACTATATATATTTTTCTTTACAAAAGGCGCTTCACTCCCTGGCAGTGGCACCAGAAAAGAGTCTCGATGACCCACAAGTATAGGGGATCTATCGTAGTCCTTTTGATAAGTAAGGGTGTCAAACCCAACGAGGAGCAGAAGGAAATGACAAACGGTTTTCAGCAAGGTATTCTCTGCAGGCATTTAAATTATCGGTAATAGGTTGTTGTGTGATAAGATGATTCATAACGGGTAACAAGTAATAAAAGTAGAAATGGTGCAGTAAGGTGGCCCAATCCTTTTTGTAGCAAAGGACAAGCCTGGACAAACTCTTATATGAAGCAAAGTGCTCCCGAGGACACATGGGAATTTCTGTCAAGCTAGTTTTCATCATGCTCATTTGATTCGAGTTCGTTACTTTGATAATTTGGTATGTGGGTGGACCAGTGCTTGGGTTGCTGTCCTTACTTGGACAAGTATCCCACTTATGATTAACCCCTCTCGCAAGCATCCGCAACTACGAAAGAAGAATTAAGAATACTCTAACCATAGCATGAAACATATGGATCCAAATCAGCCCCTTATGAAGCAACGCATAAACTAGGGTTCAAGCTTCTGTCACTCTAACAACCCATAATCTACTTATTACTTCCCAATGCCTTCCTCTAGACCCAAACAATGGTGAAGTGTCATGTAGTCGACATTCATATAACACCACTAGAGGAAAGACAACATACATCTCATCAAAATATCAAACGAATACCAAATTCACATGATTACTTATAGCAAGACTTATGCCATGTCCTCACGAACAAAAGTAGCTAATCACAAAGCATATTAATGTTCATGATGAGAGGAGTATTAATTATCATTAATGATCTGAACATATGATCTTCCACCAAATAAACCAACTAGCATCAACTACAAGGAGTAATCAACACTACTAGCAACCTACAGGTACCAATCTGAGGTGTTGAAGCAAAGATCAGATAAAGAGATGAACTATGGTTTGGAGAGGAGATGGTGGTGATGAAGATGTTGATGGAGATTGACCCCCTCTCGATGAGAGGATCGTTGGTGATGATGATGGCTTTGATTTCCCCCTCCGAGAGGGAAGTTTCCCCGGTAGAACAGCCCCGCCGGAGGTCTAGATTGGTTCTGCTCAAGTTCCACCTTGAGACGGTGGCGCTTTGTCCCGAAAGCTCTCTCTTGATTTTTTTTCCAGGTCAAAATGCTTCATATAGCAGAAGATGGGCACCGAAGGCCTGCCAGGTGGGTCACAAGCCCTAGGGGCGCACCCCCTAGGCTTGTGGCTGCCTGGTGGATCCCCCTCTAGTATTTCTTAGCCCAATATATTTTATATATTCCAAAATAATTCCTCGTAAGTTTTAGGTCCAGAATAGTTCTCTCATATTTGCTCCTTTTTAGGTCCAGAATTCCAGCTGCCATCATTCTCCCTCTTCGTGTAAACTTTATAAAATAAGAGAGAAAAGGCAGAAGTATTGTACCATAATGTGTAATAACAGCCCATAATGCAATAAATATCAATATAAAAGCATGATGGAAAATGGACGTATCAACTCCCCCAAGCTTAGACCTCGCTTGTCCTCAAGCGAAAGACGAGATCAATAAATATGTCCACATGTTTAGAGATAGAGGTGTCCATAAAATAAAATATAGACATGCAGGCATCATGATCATCTTTTGAACAACAATATTGTTATATAATTCCTTATGCTAAAGTGACAATTCATTCACATGGTAAAGTATGAATCAAGAACATTATTGAGAATCAACAAACTATGATCTTAGTCATTGAAGCAATTGAAATTTATCATAACATCGGAAAGAGTCAATATAAGAGCTTGTAAAGAAAATCCACATACTCAGTCATCTTTTAGTCTTTTACAATTTCTAACACACGCGGTATTTATGAGATCAAAGCTTCAATTGGACACTGAGAAAGATAGGTGCTTATAGTTTTGCCTCCCCACTATTTACCTCAAGGGTAATGTCAACAATAATAATTCATGATCCCCCACTTCCGGTTTGATATATGTGTTTAGATCATTCCCTAGCACATGACGCTTGCCAAGAAGGCGGAATATAGGAATTGGTGAAAATCACCATGACTCTTGCATACGGGTAAAAAGTAAAGGTACAGGATAGGCCCTTCGCAGAGGGAAGCAGAGGTTGTCTTGCGCTTTTATGGTTGGATGCGTAATCTCTTAATGCGAAAGAACATCACTTTATATTTCCGCCTGTGATAAAGAACTTTATTATGCAGTCTGTTGCTTTTATGTCTTCGTTATCACAAGTTCGTATAAAGTTTATTTTCCTCACACTAATAGATCATACATATTTAAGGTGCAATTTTTATTGCTTGCACCGATGACAACTTACTTGAAGCATTGATGTCTACAACGCAACCTTCTTCTTGTAGACGTTGTTGGGCCTCCAAGTGCAGAGGTTTGTAGGATAGTAGCAAATTTCCCTCAAGTGGATGACCTAATGTTTATCAATACGTGGGAGGTGTGGGTTGAAGATGGTCTCTCTCAAACATCCCTGCAACCAAATAACAAAGAGTCTCTTGTGTCCCCAACACACCCAATACAATGGTAAATTGTATAGGTGCACTAGTTCGGCGAAGAGATGGTGATACAAGTGCAATATGGATGGTAGATATAGGTTTTTGTAATATGAAAATATAAAAACAACAAGGTAAAAAGTAATAAAAGTGAGCGTAAATGGTATTGCAATGCTTCGAAACAAGGCCTAGGGTTCATACTTTCACTAGTGCAAGTTCTCTCAACAATAATAACATAATTGGCTCATATAATTATCCCTCAACATGCAACAAAGAGTCACCCCAACACAAAAGTACTTCAAAGAGTGCCCCAAAGTTTCCACCGGACAGTCAAGACAAAAACGTGTGCCAACCCCTATGCATAAGTTCATTGAACCCGCAGGTTGATCACCAAAACATACATCAAGTAGATCACGTGAATATCCCATTGTCACCACAGATAAGCATGGCAAGACATACATCAAGTGTTCTCAAATCCTTTTTTTAAATCTCAATCTGATAAGATAACTTCAAAGGGAAAACTCAATCCATTACAAGAGAGTAGAGGGGGTGAAAAATCATAAGATCCAACTATAATAGCAAAGCTCACGATACATCAAGATCGTACCACCTCAAGAACATGAGAGAGGGAGAGATCAAACACATAGCTACTGGTACATACCCTCAGCCCTGAGGGTGAACTACTCCCTCCTCGTCATGGAGAGCGCCGGGATGATGAAGATGGCCAACGGCGAGGGTTCCCCCCTCCGGCAGCGTGCCGGAACAGGGTCCCGATTGGTTTTCGGTGGCTATAGAGGCGTGCAGCAGCGGAACTCCCGATCTATTCTGTTCTTCGAAGGTTTTACTATTTATAGGAATTTTTGGTGTAGGTTTCACGTCAGGGGGGTCTCCGGGCTGTCCACGAGGCAGGGGGCGCGCCCTAGGGGGGTGGGGGCGCCCCCCACCCTCGTGGGCACCCCGGGACTCTTCTGGCCCAACTCCAATGCTATGTGGTCTTCTTTTGGTCCATAAAAAATCATCAAAACTTGGCACGTCAATTGGACTCCGTTTGGTATTCCTTTTCTGTAAAACTCAAAAACAAGGAGAAAACAGAAACTGGCACTGGGCTCTAGGTTAATAGGTTAGTCCCAAAAATCATATAAAAGAGCATATAAATGCATATAAAACATCTATGATGGATAATATAATAGCATGAATACTTCATAAATTATAGATACGTTAGAGACGTATCAAGCATCTTACTCAATCCATAGGTAGGTATGGTGGACTGTCATGGCAAAACTGGGTTGAGCTTGTTTGGATGCACAAGTAGTATCTCTACTTAGTGCGGAAGTTTTGGCTGATATGAGGTGGAAGCAAGCATCACATGCTAAAGGATCTATAACCATATAACTTTTATTCGGAAATAAGCAAATATAACTCATTATGTTGTCTTCCTTGTCCAACATCAACTTCTCAGCATGACATATTTTAATGAATGCTCACAATCATAGAACATAATATGTTTATATCACTACTAGGGAAAACCCTAGCAGTAGAGCGTGTTTGAAGCCTATCAGTAGCGCGGGGTGCAGCACTACTAGTAAGGCACTACAGCCAAAGGTTAGGAGTAGCTTGGGTTGGACCGCGCTACTGCTATATCGACTTAGTAGCAGCGCTTTGTACTACACGCGCTACTGGTAATTAGTAGTAGCGCTTCTCCTAGCACGCGCTACTACTATTATTCCGCATTTCTTTTTTATTTCATGTTGCATTCATACACCTTTATAAAAAAATTCATACCGCGGCAATTTAGAGAGTAATTTTACATCATAATGAGTTATTATATCACTGGGAGAAAGAACTGTGGACTAGTTTCAAGTGAATGGACATCCACTTGAAACTAATCCGCAGTTCTTTACCCAATGATATAATATATCATCACATCATAATACATCATTGTCATATAACACCTCCTCATCATCATCGTTTTCATCAATGAGACACCACATACAAGTTGGTCACTAGACATAATCACAACTACTCATCATCATCAACTCTCATAAACATATTGTACCTCATAGGACCTACTACATTCTCTTAGGACCTACTACATTATCTTCGGTAAAATAGCATAAAACAAGATAGCCCCTGACTCTCTCACGGTGTCCTGGACTAGTGGGTACTCACCACGTAGATTGGGCCGAGGACCCCCATGGTCGTATACTCATAGGCCAGTTCGGACAGCTGCCGCATACAAGGAAGATTCCACAAGACTTGGTGATCAAGACAAGGACACCTCCCTACCGGCGTATTCGGCTAGGACTCTTGTTATCCTAGGCCTGTGGTGCATTATATAAACCAAGGCCGGGCTAGTCGATAGATCACGATAACAACAATCAGAATCACAGGCTAGCTTCTAGGGTTTAGCCTCTACGATCTCGTGGTAGATCAACTCTTGTAATACTCATATCATCAAGATCAATCAAGCTGGAAGTTGGGTATTACCTCCATCGAGAGGGCCCGAACCTGGGTAAACATCGTGTCCCCCGCGTCCTATTACCATTAACCTTAGACGCACAGTTCGGGACCCCCTACCCGAGATCCGCCGGTTTTGACACCGACATTCGTGCTTTCATCGAGAGTTCCGCTGTGTGATCGGCAAATGGATCAATGGCTTGTCTGCAGATTAACTGCGACGTCGACTTCTTCGTCACCGGCTCGACTGGTCACCTTGGCTTAACCGAGGACTATGCCCTGCCTCCGATCGTCATGTTCGGACGAGGGCCTTCGTCAACATCAACTCCGATCTCTATCAACATCATGGAGGAATCATCCATGGAGCTCGGGGGCTCAACATCAACATTGCCCTCGGGCGACCGTGCTGTTTTTCTGTACAGTGAACTTGCATCCGCCACAACCACCTCCTCGAATGTCGTTTTAACGATCGGTTCGGTGGAATTGTGCGGAACTGAGTCTACAACAACCCTGGAAAATTTTGTCGACTTCTGATGGAGGAATCTTTGGCAATCAACGATATACCAGAGCCCTGTCAAATCTGGATGAGAATCTAGATGAGTTTAGGGCATGATCTCCAGTGCCCAGCTCGGATGTCCTTTGGAAGATCCAACCGTTCATCTGCTGCGGAATTCCAATATCTACCACCCCTCAAAATGTCAGCTCGATCCAGCCGTCCAAACTCCCGGAACCTTCCGATTAGTGCATCACTTTTCGGATCTGTTTTCTGCGCGAGAATGAATCCGACCCGAATTCATCGTTTTTATGAACGGGATTTCGGACATCCTTTTTGAAGGAAGTTTTCTATGGGGTATTTTGTTTTGTTCCCAAACACATCCCACCAATTCTAAAATCTTTTCCAATATGATCTTCACTAGCGCGCCGGTGTCAAACCAGCCCGACAATATTGCTCCGCGTCTGCTGACCTGCGCTAAACATGTCGCCGCTTTGTTGAGCCGAGCTTGGCTTCTTCGGAACATCATCTCGGTAGGCTGAACAAGAGTTCGGCATCGCAAAGGATAAATCATCACCAACATCGCCGCCCCACGGATTACACGGAGCGGGCACGCCAGCATCGCCGCACGGTCACTTCATCAAGCCAGCATTGACCACGTCACAAGTTACGACCTGCATCGGCATGGCCAAACCGTTGGTTCATCGAGCCAGTGTCTATCATGCAACACTACTTCAAAACCTCGGCTGACATGGCAGCTGCAACGTCTTCTTACCGACCTGCTCCGTCACCTCGGCTAGACTGGGGGCTTCACCATCTCTTCTTCAACCTACTCCGGAGACTTCGGCGTCACTAGCCGACCAGCTTCGTACGTTAGCTGGACTGAGGGCTTTGCCTCGGCAAGCCAACCTTTGCCAGCATCGCCATGCTGTCACTTTATCGCCCATCAGGCAATGGGTGTGCGGATCGAGTCCCAATTTTGGGAGTCACCTTTCTTCGGATTGCTACAACAAATAAACCAGGTGCTATTAATCCTAGTAATTTTTGCTTGTTTGGGTTTATTTTTCCCAAGAAATTATTACTCTGGTTTGTTCCCTCATCTGTACACAGGTCTATCGAATGATGGCCGCACTAACGATGGTCGCATGGTGGTTCGGTCAGGTTCCGTACATAGTCCGGCGAACGCCGCACCCAGAACTAAGACCCACCTGTGAATTCAGGCTTTGCCACGCCTTTACCGCATCACGCCGACGCCCCGCATCGACATTGATTTCGGCGCCAGGCCATATTCCCTTTATTACTCACTTTGCATAAATAATTTATTATGCAACATTTTTTTATTATTATTACTATTATCTCCGGTTTGCACTATTTTTTGTGCACAGGAAAAGAATCTGGGTCGGGCAGTATCGCCAAATCGGCGTACTGACATACCACGTCACCTCGGCTGGACGGGGGGCTTCGTCAACACTTCATTACCCCACGCCGGGGACTTCGGCGTCACTTTGCCGGCCTGCATTGGCTGTGCTATGTCACCACTTCGGAGTGCCGAGCTCTTTGCTCCGCCACCTCGGGACCGGCTTGGGGGATGGAACCTTGTCCCACATCAAGCTCGGACCGCGTCATCAATGCCAAACACATTAACTAGCTAAGTTGCTTTTATGCTGAGCTTTTTCAACCTTTTAGTCTTGTTCAGTTCGACCAAGCATTATACTTTTTTGGCAAAAAGTCGTTTGTGAAAAAAATTCCTTGTCATAACTCTGTTTGTGACGCACAAATTAAAATACCTTGTTTACATGAGGGCTTCCTTTATGAAGCCTTTTCCTCTTGCATATGATTATACTACGGCTTTGTTCCATGTTCGTGTATTACGCTACAATTTGCACCATGTTGACTTAAGCGATTTGCAAGCTGGGTAGCCTTGCTCCTGTGTTTACCCCTACGTTCCCGATTGTTCGGCTAGGGAGTAAAGTGAACACCTCTGCGATTGTCACGGTCGGGTCATCCGAGCCGGACCTCAGACTGGGTGAAGCCGAAAACTAGTGATCTTATTGTTTTCAATTATGGTCGGCACACAATGGAACTCATGAGTACAAAAAATATATTGCACATGTCTCATAGTAGCAATGAGCAACCGAAGAAAGGTATCGGTGGGGGTACTATTTTCTTCGAAGATGCTTCTTACACTTCGTCAGTAATATAGCATAAGTTCCCTGAGCGTGCTTTGTCTGTTACAGCCTTATGGCCTAATTGCCTGGTTATCGGAAAAACCGTCGATATTCTCGACAGGGGGAGTACATAACACTTTTCGGCCCTTGACCGAAGAGGAAGAAGCCGACGGTCGGTTAAGACGCGTTTAAAGTTCGGGTGAACACAGATATGATATAAGTACTTCAGAACATAGAATCATTATACATAAAATTCTTTTACCCAAGTCACTTGGGGGCTCTTAAATTTATATGAGCCGTTTTATAATAAGTGTTCTTCTTCTTAGTCGTTGCAAAGTTTTTATTATTATTATTATCATTTATCATTCCCTTTTTTGGCACAAGTATGTGGTCACTAGCTGAGGAGCCTAATTTCTCTCTCAAAGCCGCTAGAGTTTAGTTTTTTAAACTAGCCTTGGGATAGGAGGTTGAAGCCGTAGGCTGACCCACTTGAAGTCTTGAGATAGGATGTGTGATGTTAAAGCACGGCAGAAGCACCTTTTCTAAGACCAATTTTCAGATTGGCACCGAACACTTGATCTTGTTCGGACGTCAGGTTTTCATTGACGTTTTTTGGCTTTCCAAGCCTATGGCAATTTTAAACTATTTGTGCGTTTCTAGCATTAGTCTCGCAGTGCAACACCGGACACCTTTAGGGATTCGGCAAAAACATTCTCGGATATTGCTATATAGGCATCGGTTTCGAATTGTGTCTTCGGTCAATAGTTGGGTTGCCCGGCTCCTGTGCTTGCCTCCTACGTTCTACTTTGTTCGTCTAGGTGTGCAAAGTGAGAACCACTGCGATTTTGCTTCACGCTCGCATGGTTAAGCAACTCAGTGGAGAAAGTCGAAAACTGACTGTCACAATAGGCGTAAATTGGTCAGCGATCCGATGACTATGTTAAATGACGGGCCATTCATAACATTGGCCGAAGTGTTTATGGCTTGACCTTGGATGTCGCCGAACACTAACCGGGGGCTCATAGCTAGCTTCCCCAGTTTAAAGCTCCTATGACTACGCGAAAGTTATAAAGCCCGCATATCTGATTGCCTCGTTTCCACTTACACAACCGCCTTCGAGCACCGAGACGTTGGCTAAGGGTTGTTTTGTTATTGCGGAAACACCCTGCGTAGTATCTATCAAGGGTTAGAATCCGACGATGGGCCACTTTCAATTAATAAACAGTCGCAATGGAGTCAAAATAATGATGTAAAGTACTTGGCTACATAGAATCATTACACATAATATGTGATTTTGCTCTGGATATCGATCCTTAATTTGGCCACTCGTGCCCACATTAAGGCTCGGGGGCTACTGGGCTTTGCGCTCATTATTTACAAATATTAAAGGGGCACATCGATCACCTGATCTGGTGTTGCCACCCGACCTGTGTCTCGGGGGCTACTGCATTACCAATTTAATGCAGAAAATTCAAAGTGTTTAGTGTTTGGCTTGACCGAACTATGGGCAAACGCATCTTTGGACAACAATAGGAACCATCTGGACCTATATAGCGTCAAGCTAATATATTGCGGCAACTCCTCAAGACCCTCTCTCAAGGTCCCGTTCGCCGATCACTATTATTTCTAATATGTTACACTGCGTTTTTATTCCTATGTATGCTGCCGAGCTAGGAGTTGATCATCAGGCCGATTTCGGGCATCAACCTGAGTCTTAGGGGCTACTGGGAACACCGGTTTCATGTTTTCCTTCAGGTGCATCTCGGGTTTTAGACTGATACACAACTTGAGGGCTACTGAATACACATATACTGGCTATATACCTCGGCAGAGAATAAACTGCACCAGTTAAAAATATTCACAAAAATCAGCCCGCGGTCGGGGTGGTGCACCACCTCAGAGGCAGTCCGGCATAAAGCTCGGGCGCCAGCGGCTAGCTCCATAGAGGGCATTTCCGGCATTAAGCTCGGCTAAAATCCTTAAACTTTTTTGAACCAACATGATCTATAACATCTTGGATATAGTCCGGCGTTGGAGCTCGGATACAGTCTGGCGTTGGAGCTTGGACACAGTCCGGCGTTGGAGCTCGGATACATTTCGGTGTTGGAGCTCGGAAGCAGTCCGGCATTGGTGCTCGGCTGCAAAAGATACCTCAAAAGATAAACTTACTACAAATAGAAATAAACTAGTTCAACTAGTTATATTAATTTTCTTACTAAAAATACATTAATTCTATTAATTCAACTAGTTCTTACTAAAACTAAACTAGTTCAACTTGTTTATTAATTCACTTACTAATAATTTTAAACACTTACTAAAAACAGTAAAAAAAAGTACATTATACAATAGTAAAAAACTAAAGTGAAAAACAA
>NC_041391.1:1000714-1007703 GCF_002162155.2 Triticum dicoccoides | reverse complement strand
GTCGGAGGAGGGCGGCCGGAGGAGGAGAGGGAGGAGGGAGGGGAGGCGGGAGTACCTCGGCGAGGAGCAGCGCGGCGGCGGCGGACGATGTATGGGTTCGGCGCGGGCGAGAGCAAGTGAGAGGGAGTGAGTGTGAGAGGGTGAGCCGCTCCAGGATAAGGTAAGTAAGTAGTAGCGCGTTTCAGAGAAATGCGATGCTGCTACATGGCGTAGCAGTAGCGCCGGTCAGTGGTACGTGCTACTGCTAAGTGGGGCTAGCCATCTCCAGCCAATACAAATATAGCAGCAGTGCGGTTTCTCAGAACGCTCTACGGCTAAAGTAGTAGCAGTAGCGCGGTCTATTTAAAAACGCTACTACTTAGTAGTAGTAGCGCCCTGTTTTGTGCAGGGCTGCTGGTAAGATTCTGTGTATAAGGTTTTCCCTTGTAGTGTATGTGAACCTCTCTTTCTTTATTACTTCCTATTAATTGTAACGATGACCAATAGCTATGTTTGTGAACTCACAACAAGTTTCAATTAACTCCGTGGTATGTGAAGTCATCACTTCTCATAAGATCATCATATAATCTTTCTTGCTGCTATTCTATATTTTTTCTTTTTCTCAAGATCATAGCAAGAAAGCAAAGCCCTTAACTAAAATTACTCTATTATATAACTCTCAAACTAGATTACATAGCGGGAAACACAAAGCAAAACTAAATCCTAGATCATACTAAAACTTTATTCTACTAGAGCAAGATATTAGCAAAAGGATCGAACTAAGAAAAACGATAAAAGAAAAGATGTGATGGTGATACGATATCGGACACCTCCCCCAAGCTTAGCACAAGCCAAGGGGAGTGCCCATACCGAGGTGTTTAGTTGTCCACGCCAAGGGGAGCAAAGTTACTGAGAGCAGGCCAATCATTGATGGTTACAAACAACAACGCTCGCACGTCAAATTCCTCTTGTTTGTGCTCATCCCACACACGTACACCTTCTATACTCCACAGCTCTAAAAGTTATTCAACTAATGGCCTTAGGTACACATCAATGTCGTTGCCGGGTTGATGCGGCCTTGGATGAGCACTAGCATCATAATGAACTTCCGCTTCATGCACAACCAAGGAGGAAGGTTATAGATACATAGAGTCACAGGCCATGTGCTATGTTTGCTGTTCTGCTCCCTAAATGGATTAATGCCATCTGCACTTAAGCCAAATCATACGTTCCTTGCGTCAGCTGCAAAGTCCTTCCACCTTCTCTCGATTTTTCTATATGTAAAAATTTGTGGAACGCACAAATTTTGCCGAATTTATACTGTATTTGATGAATTTTTGACGAATATGTTTTATAAATTAGAGGATCTGGAGGCGACCTGGGGGCGGCGGATGGGAACCCGCATGCCTTCACACCGGAAAAATCGCTGGTTCGCCCCCGAGCGGTGCTTTTCCAAGCCCCTGGGGGGCCAAACAGCTGCAGATGCTCTTACGTGGAAGATGTTGATACGCGATGAGCAGAGTGGGAGAAGCTTACAAAACGAATGAGGGAGAAGAATGTGTATCGACAGGAAAAGCTTCTCAACTTACTTGCTTTGTATTCCTCTCATTACCCAACTTTGTCAGATCTACGAGCTTGTGCTCCTTCACATAGATGTACACACCATGAAGCTTTGATTGAATGTAGCACTAAAATATGTGAACAAACAGATGCATATCCGTCCATTACTAAAGATGTACAAGTCACTATTATTGGAAACTCTTCATCTGTGGTTAGAATATGTTTATTTTTTCTAGAATTCACTAGTAGAAAAGGGGGCAATGGCCCAGGCCAGTTCAGCCCATTAGTCCCGGTTCAATCCAGAACCGGGACCAATCGAGCTATTTGCCCCGGTTCGTGAGCCCAGGGGGCCGGCTGGGCCACGTGGGCCATTGGTCCCGGTTCGTCCGGACCTTTTGGTCCCGGTTGGTGGGACGAACCGGGACCAATGGGCCTGGCTCCTGGCCCACCACTATTGGTCCCGGTTGGTGGCATGAACCGGGTCCAATGTCTACCCTTTAGTCCCGGTTCATGCCACGAACCGGGACCAATAGTGCTGCCTATATATACCCCCTCCCGCAAGAGCAGAGCACAGTGCTCTGTTTTTTTCTGGCCGAGGGGGAGAGGGCTTGGTGGTGCTCTAGCTCACCTCCTATGCACACAAGGTGTTCGATGGAATGCCCGAGCCACAGTACTTAAGGTTTCTCCTCTCCAAGCTCGACCGCCAAGCTCCGTTTTCCTCAAGATTGATCTAGGTTTAGCGGTCCGTCACGCCCCGTCCCCGTCTTCACCGCCGTCGATCACCCGCGCCGATCTCATCGCCGGCACCACCGTGGTGAGCCTCTTGTTCTTATCTTCTTTCTGAAAGGAAAAACATTCGTACTTGTATGTTTAGATAGATACTTGTATTATTTTCTTACTTTTATTATTGCATCTTATATAGTGCGATGGTTTTGGTATCCGCCCCCGCCGGCCCTCGTCCTGTCTATGATTCGGATGTGGTATATATTATCTTTTCATAACTATTGGTTCATTTATTGTTTATGAAAATTATGCCGACCAACGTGACATAGATTTTATTTATCTAGGAGGTTGTTGAACCGGAAATTCCAACCGACCCTATTGTCGAGAGGTTAAATTTAGTTGAAGAAGAAAATAATTTCTTGAAGGAAAAAATAAAAAAACTTGAGGAGGAGAAGATGATATTGGAGTTGCATGTTGCGGATGTCGTCGTTGATCACAAGATCAAGATGGATGCAATGCGCTTGAAGATGAGAAAGATTAGAAAATATGCCATTCATACCGAGGCTTGGTATCATTATGCCGTTGGATCAGTTGTTACCTTGGTTGCGATTATGATCGCTTTTGTTTTCTCATTGAAATGTTTTACATAGTTTCAATGTATGGTTTAATTAATTTAGATGCTCTGCAGAGCTTTATGTTGTTAGATGAGAACTATGTATGTACTTTGGTTTTTATGTGATGATGAACTTCTATTAATTTGGTCACTTATAATTATCTATTCATGATGTTCTGTAATGATTTTTGACACACTTAACTATACATAATGCACGTAGATGAACCGGCAATGGATGTACGGTGACAGACACACCTCCGAGTACATTAAGTGCGTGCATGATTTTCTCGAAGTGGCTGAGGCAAACAAGCAGAATGGTTTTATGTGTTGTCCATGCCCTATATGTGGGAATACGAAGTCTTACTCTGACTGGAAAATCCTTCACACCCACCTGCTTTACAAGGGTTTCATGCCACACTATAATGTTTGGACGAGGCACGGAGAAATAGGGGTTATGATGGAAGACGGCGATGAAGAAGAGTACGATGACAACTATGTGCCCCCTGAATACGGTGATGCTACTGAACATCAAGATGCACTAGACGATGTGCATGATGGTGCTGCAACGGGCGAAGCTACTGAAGATCAAGAGGAACCAGACGATGTGCCCGATGATGATGATCTCCGCCGGGTCATTGTCGGTGCAAGGACACAATGCGAAAGTCAAAAGGAGAAGCTGAAGTTTGATCGCATGTTAGAGGGTCACAAAAAGGGGTTGTACCCCAATTGCGAAGATGGCAACACAAAGCTCGGTACCGTACTCGAATTGCTGCAGTGGAAGGCAGAGAATGCTGTGCCTGACAAAGGATTTGAGAAGCTACTGAAAATAATGAAGAAGAAGCTTCCAAAGGATAACGAATTGCCCGACAGTACATACGTAGCAAAGAAGGTCGTATGCCCTCTAGGATTGGAGGTGGAGAAGATACATGCATGCCCTAATGACTGCATCCTCTACCGCGGTGCCTACAAGGATCTGAACGCATGCCCGGTATGCGGTACATTGCGGTATAAGATCAGACGAGATGACCCTGGTGATGTTGACGGCGAGCCTCCTAGGAAGAGGGTTCCTGCGAAGGTGATGTGGTATGCTCCTATAATACCACGGTTGAAACGTCTGTTCAGAAACGGAGAGCATGCCAAGTTGATGCGATGGCACAGTGAGGACCGTAAGAAAGACGGGAAGTTGAGAGCACCCGCTGACGGGTCGCAGTGGAGAAAAATTGAGAGAAAATACTGGGATGAGTTTGCAAAGGACCCAAGGAACGTATGGTTTGCTTTAAGCGCGGATGGCATTAATCCTTTCGGGGAGCAGAGCAGCAATCACAGCACCTGGCCCGTGACTCTATGTATGTATAACCTTCCTCCTTGGATGTGCATGAAGCGGAAGTTCATTATGATGCCAGTTCTCATCCAAGGCCCTAAGCAACCCGGCAACAACATTGATGTGTACCTAAGGCCATTAGTTGAAGAACTTTTACAGCTGTGGAATGGAAACGGTGTACGTACGTGGGATGAGCACAAAAAGGAGGAATTTGACCTAAAGGCGTTGCTGTTCGTGACCATCAACGATTGGCCCGCTCTCAGTAACCTTTCAGGACAGACAAACAAGGGATACCACGCATGCACGCACTGTTTACTTGACACCGATAGTAAATACCTGGGAAGCTGCAGGAAGAATGTGTACCTGGGCCATCGTCGATTTCTTCCGACCAACCATCAATGTCGAAAGAAAGGCAAGCATTTCAAAGGCGAGGCAGATCATCGGAAGAAGCCCGCCATGCGTACCGGTGATCACGTACTTGCTATGGTCAATGATTTACACGTAATCTTTGGAAAGGGTCCCGGCGGACTAGCTGTTCCGAATGACGCTGAGAATCACGCACCCATGTGGAAGAAGAAATCTGTATTTTGGGACCTACCCTACTGGAAAGACCTAGAGGTCCGCTCTTCGATCGACGTGATGCACGTGACGAAGAACCTTTGCGTGAACCTGCTAGGCTTCTTGGGCGTGTATGGGAAGACAAAAGATACACCTGAGGCACGAGAGGACCTGCAACGCTTGCACAAAAAAGAGGGCATGCCTCCGAAGCAGTATGAAGGTCCTGCCAGCTACGCTCTTACGAAAGAAGAGAAAGAAATATTCTTTCAATGCCTGCTTAGTATGAAGGTCCCGACTGGCTTCTCGTCGAATATAAAGGGAATAATAAATATGCCAGAGAAAAAGTTCCAGAACCTAAAGTCTCATGACTGCCACGTGATTATGAGGCAACTGCTTCCGGTTGCATTGAGGGGGCTTCTACCGGAAAACGTCCGATTAGCCATTGTGAAGCTATGTGCATTCCTCAATGCCATATCTCAGAAGGTGATTGATCCAGAAATCGTACCAACGCTAAGGAGTGATGTGGCGCAATGTCTTGTCAGTTTCGAGCTGGTGTTCCCACCATCCTTCTTCAATATCATGACGCACATCCTAGTTCATCTAGTCGACGAGATTGTCATTCTGGGGCCCGTATTTCTACACAATATGTACCCCTTTGAGAGGTTCATGGGAGTCCTAAAGAAATATGTTCGTAACCGCGCTAGGCCAGAAGGAAGCATCTCCATGGGCCATCAAACAGAGGATGTCATCGGGTTTTGTGTTGACTTCATTCTTGGCCTTAAGACGATAGGTCTCCCTAAATCACGGTATTAGGGGAGACTGACTGGAAAAGGCACGCTTGGAAGGGACTCAATAATATGCAGGGACGGATATTCTTGGTCTCAAGCACACTACACAGTTCTACAAAACTCTACCTTGGTGACCCCGTATGTCGATGAACACAAGAACAGTCTGCGCTCCAAACACCCGGAGCAGTGCGACGACTGGATTACATGTGAACACATCAGGACTTTCAGCAGTTGGTTGGAAACACGTCTCAGAGGTGACAGCACTGTTTGTGATGAGCTTTACTTGTTGTCCAGGGGACCATCTTCGACTGTAATGATTTGTAAAGGATACGAGATAAATGGGAATACATTTTACACGATTGACCAAGATGAAAAGAGCACCAACCAAAACAGCGGTGTCCGCTTTGATGCAGCAACCGACAAGGGAAATGACACATATTATGGTTACATAGTAGACATATGGGAACTTGACTACGGAGTAGATTTTAAGGTCCCTTTGTTTAAGTGCAAGTGGGTCAATCTGTCAGGTAGACCCACAGTACGGAATGACAACAGTGGATCTGAAAAATCTTGGGTACACTGACGAACCGTTCGTCCTAGCCAATGATGTGGCACAGGTTATCTATGTGAAGGACATGTCTACCAGACCGAGGAAAAGAAAAGATAAGGAAGCGAATACATCATACAATGAGCCAAAGCGCCACATAGTTTTTTCAGGAAAAAGGGACGTCCTGGGAGTGGAGGGCAAGACAGACATGTCTGAAGAGTATGAAAAGTTTCATGAAATTCCCCCCTTCAAAGTCAAGGCTGACCCAAGCATCCTGATAAACGATGAAGATTATCCATGGTTACGGCGCAATAAGCAAACGACACAAGCGAAGAAAAAGTGAAGACTTTCTCCCGCAACTATTATGATGATACCATGCCAACTTTGTAACAGACGAGTATGATACCATTGTCCGTTTTGTACATGCACATGCTATGCCAACTTTTTCAGAGTTCATTTGAAAACTATGAATTTGAAAACCTCGCCAACCGAAGGGCGCTCACATCGGTTTATAAGCCCGTCCCTCTACACGCCTTGTTGAGCTCACAAACTTGTGATTCACACAAATTTCAAAGAAAACTAATGGCACAAACAGAAAGTTTATAATTTTGCTGACCTAAAAGCAAAAAGAATTAAAAAATAAAGCAAAAAACCAAAAGAAAATAAATAATGCAGAAAACGAAACAAAAGAACTTGAAAAAAATTAAAAATAGCAACAATAAGTATTTTGTTGTAAGTACAAACAAAATAAAATATATAAATAAAGCAAAAAAGTGTTTTCAAATTTGAAAACTAATGGCACTAACAGAAAGTTTATAATTTTTCTAAAACTAAAAGCAAAAAGAATTAAAAAACAAAGCAAAAAACCAAAAGAAAATAAATAATGCAGAAAACAAAACA
>NC_041391.1:993768-1000520 GCF_002162155.2 Triticum dicoccoides | reverse complement strand
AAACAAAAAAACTTGAAAAAAAATAAAAATAGCAACAATAAGTATTTTGTTGTAAGTACAAACAAAATAAAATATATAAAGCAACAAAGAAAACAAAAAAAGTGTTTTCAAATTTGAAAACTAATGGCACTAACAGAAAGTTTATAATTTTTCTAAAACTAAAAGCAAAAAGAATTAAAAAATAAAGCAAAGAAAACAAAAAATAAATAATGCAGAAAGCAAAACCAAAAAACTGGGAAAAAATGAAAATAGCAACAATAAGTATTTTGTTGTAAGTAGAAACAAAATAAAATAAATAAAGCAACAAAGAAAACAAAAAAAACAAAAAAAAGTGCCACCTACTGGGCCCCCACGGCCTGAATACGACTAGAAACCCTACCATGGGCCAGGATTCAGGCCCGCAGGAGGCCCAGTAGGCCCACAGGCAGAGGCACGGTTAGGCCCTAAAGCTTGCAGTTGAGAGGAGCTCGACTGGGTGGGCGCACCAGCGCTTATAAACCACACTCGAGCTCTCTCAACTAGCGAGGTGGGACTAAACTTTTCGGTGCGGGGCAGCACAAGGCCTTTGGTCCCGGTTGGTGGCACGAACCGGGACTAAAGGGGACTAATGCCCCCCTTTAGTCCCGGTTGGTGCCACCAACCGGGACCAAAGGCCGCCGCTTCCCGCCCTTTGGGCTGCTGAAAATTGGCCTTTGGTCCCGGTTGGTGGCTCCAGCCGGGACTAAAGGGGTGCATTAGTCCCGGTTCGTGCCACAAACCGGGACTAATGGCTTTGCTATATAAGCAAAGACTTAGCGTTTTTCAGATTCATCCTGCAGTTCCCCGCCCCGACGACGCCGCCAGGCTGGCCGACCTCGCCCCTACCCCTGCCCCGTCCTGCCCCCGCGCGCCAGCGCCCTCGCTGCCCCCGCCATCGCCTCGAGCTCCCTTGCTACGGGCTCGCCGTCGCCGCCCGCTCCTCGTCGTCGACGCCCTGCCCCTGCCCCGTCCCGCCCCCGCGCACCGGCGCCCTCGCCTGCTCCCGCGCTGTGAGCCGCCGCCCGGCTTTTTTTTTATTAGTTTAATTTTTTTTCGTATATATATGTAATGTTTATGCTATGTTTTTTTATTTTTATGCTCTGTTTTTTATATGTGATGTATATGTGTATGTGTATGTGGCTATAATGTATATGTGTATATGGCTATAATGTATATGTGTATGTGAACAATGCAAATGATAGTTTTTTAGAAAAATTAGGATTTTTTTCTCTTAATAGATTTTTTAGTGATATTAATTATTGTAAATATGCAAATGTTTGTATATTCATATGAACAATGAATTAGGCAATACTACTTCATGTATTTTTAAGAAGGAAGAAGAAGAAAAAGAATGAGAGGAAAAAGGAAATAAGAAGAGGAAGAAAGGAGAAGAAGAGGGGAGAGGAAGAAGAGGAGAAATAAACAAGAAGAAGAAAAAAGAAGAAAAATAAGAGGAGAAGAAGAAAGGAATAGAGGAGAAGAAGAAAAAATAGAAAAAAAATTCTATTTCTTCTTCTTTCTCCTCTATTCTTTTCTTCTTCTCCTCTTTTTTTTTCTTCTTCTTCTTCCTTCTTCCTTCTTCCTCTTTTCTTCCTTTTTCCTTATTTTCCTTTCTCGAGGGATAAGAAGAAAAAGAAGAGGATAAGAAGAAAGAAAGGAATAGAGGAGAAAGAAGAAACTTTGACACGAGGGGGGGGGTACCGATACCCCCTCCCCGATAACATTATTTTCCCATGTATATGTATGTTGCGTCCTTGTCGATATAACGTGGGTGTCGAGGATCGCCGAGGGGTCGAGGGTCGGGAACTAGGGTAGAGGGTCGAGGGTCGTTATGGGGTCAAGGGTCGAAGGTTTCAGGGTCGAGGGTTCCTATAGTGTCAAAGTATTGAAGAAATCCATGGCTTCATCATTAGCCGGAAGTAACCATGGGATGATGGTACGAAGTCCTCCAAAGTAATTCTGGAATGGAGTCCCGGATAGGATAATTTGCCTTTTTGTACGAATCTCAGCAAAGGCCTTTCAAATAACGATATTCAGAAGGTTCTTGCTGAACTTTGTACCAAAAAGCGAATTATCCTATCTGGGACTCCGTTCCAAAATAACTTTGGAGAGCTTCGTACCATCATGCACCTGTTACTTTCGCCTAATGATGAAGACATGGTTTTGTTGAATCCTTTGACACTAGGCAACCTCCCGACCCCTCGGCGATCTTCGACCCCTTAAGCCTCGACCGCTCGGTGATCCACGACCCTCTACCCTACCGCGGGCGTCGATGCCCACGTCACTTGTGGGACATAGATGTAGTGTTCAACGCCGACCCCCTCCCGATAGCTTCAACACGTGGGGGGGGTCGATATTACCCCCTCCTAGCTTGAAGCGTTCTCGAGGCCACCCCCTAATCCTTGAAGCGTTGTCGAGGCCACCCCAAACCCTAGAGAAGCAGCGTCGAGGCCACTAATATGATTCCTTATTGTGATTAGCTAGCTAGTTCTACGTTTGCCACTAATATATCCATATCTGTGATTAGCTAGCTAGTCCATAGTTCTACGTTCTATGGACACCCCCCGAGACGAAGCACAAGAAGCGTTGTTGAGGGACATAATCGCACAAGGAAGTGATGCCGTTTGCTCGTTGATGTTTCTCAACGACAACGATGGTCTGGGAGGAGAGGGTGAAGAAGCAGCTGGCTATTTACATGGCTCCGATGACCCAATGCCGGTGCAAGAAGGAGAGGGTGAACAAGTAGACTGTGAGGACGGCTCCGGTGATCACCAAACCGAGTCCGGCCAGGTATATATATTAGTTAAGCCTGTGCTGACTAGCTAATTGATGCATTCATTGTTTTGGTATATATGTACACATATTAATTAACTCTCGTCTTTGTTCTTTTTTCTAGCCCTCCGGATCGAGCACAACTTCGGTAAAGAGACGAGGCCCGAAGAAAAAGTTGAGCTCGGATGAAAAGTTTGAGATCATACAAATCGCGTGGGACGGCCAACCGATTGAACCCTACCGGACAAAGAAGGCATTTGTTGCTCAGTGCGGGGTTCTGGTTAGGGACAAGATCCCGATCAGCATCCACCAATGGTATAAGCCTAAGAACGAAGACCCTGAGGTGTCTTATGTCAATGATATGCAGAAAAATGATCTTTGGACTGAGCTGAAGTCAAATTTCACCCTACCGCCGGAGAATGATCCGGAGAAGCCAGTTATAGAGCCATTAATCAAGTCTTTTGCTCTGAAGAAGATGGCAGACCTATTCAGGAATTGGAAGAAAGACCTCAATAGGTATGTCGAAAAAAATGAGACACCAGAATTCAAGGGCAAATATGAGAAGATCAGAGATGACTGGCCCGCATTTGTGGCCCACAAGACATCGGAAAAGAGTAAAAAGATGTCGGTGACAAACAAGAGAAATGCTGCGAAGAAGAAGCTTCACCATCGCACGGGGTCAGGTGGCTACCTCTTAGCCCGGCCTAAGTGGGCCAAAGCTGAGAATGATCTGCATGATAAAGGGATCGAACCAGAGACAATGAACTAGCCAGACCGTTGCCGGACTTGGTTCTTTGGGGCCAGCGGATCCTTGGACCCTATAACAGGGAAGTGCATTTGGATGGACGAACAATTGGACATACCAGTCATGTGGCTTCAGCAATATATCGAAGCAGCGCAGCAAGGGACGTTCGTTCCAGACAGGGAGAAGGACGAGCTCACAATGGCCCTCGGCAATCCTCAGCACCCTGGATGGACACGAGGCACGCCAGACTCCATTTCGTGGAAGGCTGGATTTCCGGACGCAGGAGGTTACAAAACCCAGGAGAGGAGGAAGAAACTGGAGCAGAGCCAACTGCAGGCGCTGCACGAAAGGGTAATGGGGCTAGAGGAACGAGAAGCAGATCGCAGCAAACGACCTGCCGAAGCTTCCCCCGAAGCTACCCCGCCATCTCAGCGGAGAAGCAGCGTGGCTTCCACCGAGCTGCTTCAGCCAGAGCATGCCTTGACGGCTCCTGCCAGCTATCCCGTGGATGCTATCACGGATGCTGAAAATTGCCACCTTATGGCGCAATGGAGCAATTTGAAGGTCAAGGCGGCTGTTGGCTCAGTTTATCCTACTAAACCCGACTCAACTTTTCACTGCCGGCCGATTCCTGAAGGATATGCTAAGGTGATGGTCGATGAAATAACAGAGGGATTTGAGGACCTCCGGCTTGACCACCCTACCGGTGAAGGGGAGTATCGGCTGGGTTCTGCTCTGAAGACTCCATGCCTATGGCGGAAGGATCTCATCAACCTTACGAACTGGACGCCTTCGCCTCCTCCTCCTCCTCTGGCGAGTCAGGGCACTCCGCCTCCTCCTCCGGCGAGTGACGATCAGGGCACTCGGCCGGCTCCTTCTCCGGCATGTGGCGGCACTCCGCCTCCTTCTCCGCCTGCGCCGGCGCGCCCGAGCAGCCAGCCTCCTCCTTCTTCGCCTTGTCAGCAAAGGCGGAAGAGACCCGCCGCCGCTCCGGCTGCTCCGGCGTGTCGTAGTCCTTCTCCTCCGCCTCGTAAGCAAGGAAAGAAGACATCCGCTCCGTCTGCTCTGTCGGCGTCTAGCAGTACAGCCAAAGGCGGGAGGAGATACAGATTCGGTCCTTCTCTGAAGACTCCAGAGAAGTTACCGTACGAGAGGAGCGAGGAGGAAAACGCGAAGATCGCGCAGACCGAAGTGGATGACTGGTTTCAAGGGTTGAAAGCAAAGAGACATCCACCTCCGGAGGAGAAGGTAGATCCGGTGAAAGCGAAGCGCACTCTGGCTGCCCTGACAAAACCACCCAAGTCTCCGCTGAAAGGCAACTATGAGCGCATTATTGGAAAGGCATTTGCCGAAGCGGAGAGGTCGGGAAGTACTAAAAGTGATCAAAGGATGAAAGAACGACGAGCTGGGAAACAAATTGCCCAGCTCGGCGAACAAGCGAAGCAATCGTGCCCCCCGCTCAAGGTGCCTGCTAGCGACATCGTCGATCCGAGGATGGTGCCCGGTTATGGCAATCCTGCAGATTACCTGCCCGACGATGTACATTATGATTTCTTGGAGGTGCAGATACAAAGATACGAGTACGGGAAGCCTCTCGTCAAAGATGAAAGTTCTCTATCAACGATGATGCGAAGATTGCATCATTGGTATATGAAAACCTGCAAAGAGTCTGAGGGGAGGAGTACTTTGTATTTGAGAGTTAAAAAGGAGCATGACCTCCATGGAATTGAACTGTTGCCTATTCCATTTGAGGATTTCTATCAGTTTTTCAATCAATTGGCCATCGATAAATCAACGGTCACCTGCTACTGTCTGTAAGTAGTACTACTTCTGTCATTAAGTCTCTCTATATAACTCAGCCCTTTCATTTCATGTATTTATAATTATCCTCAGTATATTATGCAGATTGAAGATCGCCGAATTGAAGAAAAGACAAGTGGGAGATATTGGGTTCATTAACACGTATCTCATAGATGCAACTGAGGTTAAATATCGTGCCCACGAAACCGAGGCCAACTTGCTACGGTCGTTGGAAATAAATGAACACAAAGATATAATACTCTTTCCTTACAACTTCGAGTTAGTGTTACTGTCTTGTGGCATATTCGGTTTCCTTATTAGTCCAGGTTATAGTAATGTAATATTGATGAGTTATGCATGTGTGCGCAGCTACCACTATATTCTCCTAGAGATTAAGCTTGAGAAGGGAGTAGTAACTGTCTTAGACTCGAAGCGAAAAGATCCCAAGGAGTATGCGAACATGACTGAACTGCTCGAGAAGTAATTTAAATCGATCATTATCCACCATATCAGCAACTTTGTTCATTTCTGATATCAAGTAATTGTTTTCTTTGTATGGCAGGGCTTGGAGAAAATTCACCAAAAAAGCTCCGGGACTACCAAAGAAGCTGCAATTTAGGCACCCAAAAGTAAGTACTATATAGTAGCATATTCCACGCATCTCCTAGTGATTCAAGCGCTAGTTTCATCAATACCATTTAGCATGCTTGCTAATTATCAGTTTGATTGACCTCTATTTCTTGTAAAGTGGTTGTGGCAGGAACAAGGGAATGATTTCTGTGGATACTACATTTGCGAGTCCATCCGCCACACGACCTGTGAGCGGGGCTACTCCGACAAACAATATGAAGTGCGTAAATAACAATATTCACAATTCTATTTTATTACCATCATTTGTGTTGAGTTTCATTCATTCATATATATATATATATATATGTATTGACCCCCTTCTTAAAATTAGATGTTTCGGATGCGGGATGAAGTCCTAGCACCAGATCGCATGCGAGCAATTCAAGAGGAATTGGCGGCATTCTTTCTTGACCACGTGATCGCTGAAGACGGAGAATACTATGTGGACCACGCGTCCGTATGTTAGGAGATTATATATTTGTAAAAGATAATTATTGTATATATGTAGCCGGTAGTGTCGGATAGATATACGAGAACTTGTTGTTCGACCAATCTCTCGGAGAAGGAGAGGTGGTCGATATCACTTCTCTCTATATGCATATATGTTCATGACGATCTTCTGTCTGCTTACTAGCTAGCTAGCATGTCTAGCTAGTCCTCTCTATACATATGTATGGTACGTAGCGTCGACCAAGCACGGACAAAAGAGAGGACACTTCTCTCTATTAATTAGCTAGCTATAGCATAATATATGAAACACCTAAATTAACCCCCCAAAACCCCCCAA